>NC_085998.1:3204495-3401995 GCF_030014385.1 Trichomycterus rosablanca
AGCCTGTAAAGGAAATAATTTGGAACGAGGCCATGCCAGCTGGTGTGATTTGAGAACATGACCTGTTACGTAGCCAGTGACTGCGCTGGCTGCGATTTGGAACAAGGCCCTGGCGTTTAGGTGGGACAGGACTCGTAAAAACGCACGACTTTTAAAGCTTAAATCTTTTAAACTCTTTGTAAGGTGCGATTTGGAACAAGGTCCTGCTTAAGGACTGGAGTGATGGTTACTAAGAGTGTGATATTGAAAGGCCTGTACATAAATTGATTTGGAACAAGGCCCTAACAGTGGTGTAATTTGAGACAGAGCCCTGTTTCTTAACCCTGGGATTTAAAATCGTTAGCAGGGGTTTTAAAGAGAGTAGGCTGTAATTTGGGACAAAGCCTGACAAACTACTATCTTCTGGCTTTAGAGAGCAAAGTGTTTAGGTGCAAGGCCTATGAAATGAGTGTGATTTGGGAGTGAACCTTGATGATGTGAGTGATTTGAATAATTCGGACAAGGGCCTTTAAAAAAGAAAAAGAATCGGGACAAAGCCCTTGAAATAAGCGCAATTCGGGGCAGGACCTTGATAATGTAAGGGATTTAGGACAGGACCCTTTATATGCTCCAATTAAGTTACTTTAATCATTAAGGGCTTACAGAAAGCATGACGACTGTGATTTGAGACAACACCCTGATAAATGGTGTGATTTGAGACAAGACCCTGATTAACGGTACAATTTGAGACGAGACCCTGAAAAATGGTACGATTTAAGACAAGACCCTGATTAATTATACGATTTGAGACAAGACCCTGAAAACTAGCATTGTACATTATTAACTACATTCTTTGTTGTTTTACTCCAAAGGCGTTCTGATGGAAACCTGTTCACCCGCCGAGGTTAAGGATTAAAGTCGAGACTGCCGGGACAACGATGCTGCTCCTGCCGGATGTGACGGGTCTGGAGTAATTGCACCAAGAATGACAAGAAATCACTACAGACATTATTGAAGACTACACCGAAGAACAACTCTATTATTATTTATCTATTTATCTATTTATTACCAGTTATGACTTTTAGATCATTTAATTCTGTGTTTGTATGATTTGTGTAAATCGTGTATTTATTTAAAGTATCCTCCAGGCCACCCATGAAGGATGGGCCCTGCTGAGTCTGGTTCCTCTCAAGGTTTCTTCCTGTAATTTTCAGAAAGTTTTTCCTTGCCACAGTCGCCCTCGGCTTGCTCAACAGGGGTTTTTGTATCTGCTGGTCCTGGATTTTGTAAAGTTGCTTTGAGACAATGTCTATTGTAAAAAGTGCTATATAAATAAATCTGACTTGACTTGAAAAATGGTACAATTTAAGACAAGACCCTGATAAATGGTACGATTTGAGACAAGACCCTGATAAATGGTACGATTTGAGACAAGACCCTGATTAATGGTACGATTTGAGACAAAACCCTGATAAATGGTACGATTTGAGACAAGACCCTGATTAATGGTACGATTTGAGACAAGACCCTGATTAATGGTACGATTTGAGACAAGACCCTGATTAATGGTACGATTTGAGACAAGACCCTGATAAATGGTACGATTTGAGACAAGACCCTGATTAATGGTACGATTTGAGACAGAACCCTGATAACTGATACCATTTGAGACAAGACCCTGATTAATGGTACGATTTGAGACAGGACCCTGATAACTGATACCATTTGAGACAAGACCCTGATTAATGGTACGATTTGAGACAGGACCCTGATAACTGATACCATTTGAGACAAGACCCTGATTAATGGTATGATTTGAGACAGGACCCTGATAACTGATACCATTTGAGACAAGACCCTGATTAATGGTATGATTTGAGACAGGACCCTGATAACTGATACCATTTGAGACAAGACCCTGATTAATGGTACGATTTGAGACAGGACCCTGATAACTGATACCATTTGAGACAAGACCCTGATTAATGGTACGATTTGAGACAGGACCCTGATAACTGATACCATTTGAGACAAGACCCTGATTAATGGTACGATTTGAGACAGGACCCTGATAACTGATACCATTTGAGACAAGACCCTGATTAATGGTATGATTTGAGACAGGACCCTGATAACTGATACGATTTGAGACAAGACCCTGATTAATGGTACGATTTGAGACAGGACCCTGATAACTGATACCATTTGAGACAAGACCCTGATTAATGGTACGATTTGAGACAGGACCCTGATAACTGATACCATTTGAGACAGGAGCGAATTACTAAATCAAGACGTTTTGATCCTCGTTGACTCGGTGGTCTGTAGAAAGTGTTGATGATGAAATTCAGTATAAAATCACACCAAAAGCACACTGACCTTACTGGCCTTCAGTACGTTAATCTGCTCCTCATTCACTGTGTCCTTGTTCTTCTCCAAAAAGCCCTCGCACTGATACTCCACCTGATCCACACAGAGACAGAGAGAGAGACAGACAGGAGATTTTAAATGGTAAGAAGTATTGTAATGACCAGATTCCAGTCATGTGTGTGTGTGTGTGTGTGTATACATGTACGTGTATGTATATATGTGTTTGTACATGTACATATGTATGTATTTATATGTATGGATCAGTATGTCTGTGTGTGTATGTATGTATGTATGTGTGTTTATATACATACACTGCCTGGCCAAAAAAAAAGGTCACCACCTGGATTTAACTAAGCAAATAGGTAAGAGCCTCCCATTGGATAATTACTGCATGGGTGATTAAGTTTCAGCTGGCAACAAGTTATTTAACCCTAACTGATGCAGTGAGTAGCCTCTCATTTGTTAAACAACCACGTGGAAAGACACGTCCTGTGGTCGTGGAAAAGATGTTCATCTGTTTCAGAAGGGTCAAATTATTGTCCTGCATCAAGCAGAGAAAACATCCAAGGAGATTTAGCTGAAACTACTAAAATCGGGTTAAGAACTGTCCAGCGCATTATTAAAAAGTGGTGAGACAGTGGGGGGGGGGGGGGGGGGGGAAATCATCTTCCAGGGAGGAATGTGGTTGGAAAAATATTTTGAGTGATTGTGATCGGCGATCACTTAAACGTTTGGTGAAATCAAATGGTAGAAGAACTCCAGTAGAACTCAGGGATGTTTAATAGTGACAGTAAGAGCATTTCCACACACACAATGTGAAGGGAACTCAAGGGATTGGGACTAAACAGCTGTGTAGCCTTAAGAAAACCACTCGTCAGTGAGGCTAACCGGTGAAAACGGCTTCAATTTGCTAGGGAGCATAAAGATTGGACTCTGGAGCAATGGAAGAAGGTCATGTGGTCTGATGAGTCCAGATTTACCCTGTTCCAGAGTGATGGGCACATCAGGGTAAGAAGAGAGGTGGCTGAAGTGATGCTCCCATCATGCCTAGTGCCTACCGTACAAGCCTGTGGGGGCGGTGCTATGATCTGGGGTCGCAGCAGTCGGTCAGGGTCTAGGTTCAGCAACGTTATGTGCTCAAAGAATGAGGTCAGCTGACCACCTGAATATACTGAACCACCAGGTTATTCCATCAGTGGATTCTTTCTTCCCTGATGGCACGGGCATATTCCAAGATGACGATGCCAGGATTCATCGGGCTCAGATTGTGAAAGAGTGGTTCAGGGAGCATGAGACATCATTTTCACACATGGATCGGCCACCACAGAGTCCAGACCTGAACCCCATTGAGAATCTTTGGGATGTGCTGGAGAAGACTTTGTGCAGTGGTCCAAATCTCCCATCATCAATACAAGATCTTGGGGGAAAAATTAATGCAACTCTGGACAGAAATAAATGTTGTGACATTGCAGAAGCTTGTGGAAACGATGCCACAGCGAATGCGTGCTGTAATCAAAGCTAAAGGCGCTACAACCAAATATTAGAGTGTGTGAGACCTTTTTTTTGGCCAGGCAGTGTATATATGTATGTATGTATGTGTGTTTATATATATATATGTGTGTGTATGAATGTATATGTGTGTGTGTGTACATGTGTGTTTGTGTGCATGTGTACATGTGTACGTATGTATGTGTGTGTGTGTATGATTGTGTGTGTGTGTGTGTGTGTATGAATGTGTGTGTGTGTATGATTGTGTGTGTACCTTATCAGCGAAGTGCTGGATGATGAAGGCTCTGTTGGACATGCGTGGTTTCTCGAACAGTGAGCACGTCTTCAGGTGAGTGTTGTACAGCTTCTGCGCCCACGACTCGTCCGAACCCTTCGGCATCTACACCCAGAGCAGAGGGAAAATCACATAGAGAGGTGGTGGTGGTGTAAAGGTTCGAAACTAAAGCTCTGTATCTCACTAAACACTGAGACACCACTCATTTTTCTATGTGCTTTGGGATGCGGCAGCATTTTATTATTTGGGGAAGCACAGAAACACAAAAGTTGCTGGATGGATCATCAGGAACGTTCTGCTCATAACGTTCTTCATATTAAACACTCATTTAATCTAAAGCGCTGTACCCTGCACTCCTCGTCCAGCAGGTCCAGCACACCCATCTTAGCCTCGATCAGGTTAATGCAGGGCTGATTATCGTAGAAATCAATCAGAGTCCAGGGGATCTGCTCCTTCATGTACTCCTCCTGCTCCAGCTTAAACACATGCTGCACACAGGAGGAACAGAATAAAGAGGAGCAGAGGAGGAGGAGGAGAAAAACATTCATAAATCATTTAGATTAATATTGATTCATATCAGAGGCGTAAAAGTGAAAAAAACACACTCACCATGTTGAACTGCTGCTGGAGCTTCTCGTTGGCGTAGTTGATACAAAACTGCTCGAAACTGTTAATCTCAAACGTTTCAAACCTGTAAAAAAATTACAATTATTATCATAAAAGAAGATAATAATAATACATTTAATAAATTAATAAACAATACTAATACATATTTAAATAATAATAATAAATATTCAAATAATAATAATAAAAAATTAATAAACAATACTAATAAATATGTAAATAATAATAATACATATTTAAATAATAATAATAAATTAATAACCAATACTAATAAATATTTAAATAATAATAATAATAATAACTATTTATTTAATTATAATAAATATTTAAATAATAATAATAAATAATTAAATAATAATAAATATGTAATTAATAATAATACATATTCAAATAATAATAAACAATAATAAATGTTTAAATAATAGTAATAAATATTTAATTAATAATAATAATAATAATAATAAATAATTAACTAATAACAAATATTTAATTACTAATAATAAATATTTGAATAATAATAATAATAATAATAAACATATAATTAATTATACATATTCAATTAATAATAATAATTCAAATAATAGTAATAATAAATATTCAATATTAATATAAATAATAATACTTTAATAAATAATAATAACAACAATAGAATTAAATGCTTTTTCTGCATATCCCAGCTAGTTTGAAAGCTGGGGACAGACTGCTAGGTCAGTTATTGCTCCCCTGGAGCAGACAGGGTTAGGGGCCTTCCTCAAGGGCCCAACAGTGGGGGGAACAGCAAAGCCAGGATCCGATCCCACTACTTTCTGTTCGATAGTCCAAAGCTGCACCCACTAGACTCCCACTGTCCCAATGGATGTATTATATATACAGTATTATACAATTATACCATGAGACTCTCAGGTATCTCACCAGTGTACAGTAAAAAAAAAAAAAAAAAAAAACATCTCATTCAAAAAGGCGTAGGACTATAAACGCGGGCGTGGTACCCACCCGTAGATGTCCAGAACCCCGATGAAGGAGTGCTGTTTGACGAATGAGTGCAGAGCTTTGTTGACGTGCTCCACGATCCAGCTGAAGAGTTTGGCGTAGATGTGCTTAGCCAGAGCGTCTCTGGAGTTCATGGCCTGAAGTTTAGGAACCGGTTTGATGTACGTCTCCGTCGCCGTCTTCAGCTTCTTGTGGCACAGCCAGTGTGCCATGTCCTGATAGGCCACGCCCAGCAGATCACAGAACACGCTCAGGTGCGAGTTATTGGGCTAAACACAAGAGAAACGAGACAAACATCAGCAAATCACATCTCGTTACATCTCACCCCGTTACATAATCAGCAGTATCGTTAATAAACATGCAGTGGTGGAATATCTGAGAGGCCAGTCAGTGTGATTTTGTACTGACCGGTATGGTGCTGCTGTCCGAATCTCGGTCCTTCACCTCCACGTTACCCAGGTGCAGTATGGCGGCCAGGACCTGGAACAACCCCATCTGATAGGATTCATTAATACCTGAGGATCACACACACACACACACACACACACACACACACACACACACACTGCTGTAAAGCATAGTAAGCATCTAGATCAAAGGTTCAAAACTTCTGACAGTCTGAGTACCAACTCTACCTCCCATACAGGTGTGCACAGCGTTAGCTTGTACAAGCTGTTGGGAAACATGCAGAAGGTGGCTTGGCATCGTCTTATCGAAACGAGCAGGGACGTCTGCAGCAAATGTTGCTCCAAAATGGGTACGAACCCCTTTGAATTAACAAAGACTTGTGGGCTCATCAAAAAAAAGTGGGCTCGTCAAAAATCACAAACATTAAATATCAGTTTTCAGCCTTGTGCAGAGATTTCTCTGGCTCCTCTGAATCTTTTAATAATATCATGGACTGTAGATGGTAAAAACCCCCAACATCCTTGCTAAAATGCAGTCAAAATGTTGTTTGTGAACAGTTTAGCGTCTCTTTTACACCCAGTCACGACAGAATCAAACATCTGACCACAGTTCTGGCCCTGAATGAGGATGTATCCGTACCCAGCAGTGTGAAGGCGTGTCTGGTGGAGGACATCTCCTTCGCATCGTCCACTCCGTCGATCACCGGGTTTCGGCCATGTTTAGTGTAGTGGAAATTGTTCGCGTTGCCTGAAAATACCAACACAAACACAAACGAACTTCTGATCAGGTCAGAAAACGAAACGCGTTCGGATCTAAAGACTCAGAGGTCTCATGACATCACTGCAGTACGACGTGTTACATCCTCGCTGGGCGGTTCTGCATTTTATTTCTCCTATGTCATTTGTTTGTCTCACCAACGATGGAATCACTGGGCGCACTGTGGTAACACACCCCGGACAGGACGCTTTACCAATCCCTCCCACCCTCACACAGCTCGGGGTGACAAACCTGGAACCCAGCAGTAGTGGGGTAGCTTATTTCTCTGCTGGTTTGGTCAAATTTCGTATATTTTATTTACTAGTGACTCCCAAACCTTCATCCTATCTGTCTATCCGTCTAGCCATTCGTCTGTCTAGATGTCTATCCATCTATGTAACCCGTCTATCCATTCGTCTGTCTATCCGTCTGTCTATCCTTCTGTCTATTCATCCATCTGTCTATCCGTCCGTCTGTCTATCTGTCGTCATGTCTATCCGCCTATCTATCTGTATATCTATACACCTATCTATCCGTCAGTCTATCTAGCTATCTGTCTGTCTGTCTGTCTCTCTATCCGTCTATCTATCTGTCTATCCGTTTACTTATCTGTCTGTCTAGATGTCTCTCTGTCTGTCTGTCTGTCTTTCTATCCGCCTATCTTTCTGTCTATCCGTCTGTCTATCCGTCTGTTTGGTCAAATTTCGTATATTTTATTTACTAGTGACTCCCAAACCTTCATCCAGAAAACTCCAGTAGTCTTTACCAGACCAGTGACCACAAACAGACCGTACCAGTGTCGGTTATTAAGACTTTTCTAACCTTAATTTCTGTTTTTAATTTTAATTCAATCTCAGTTTTTTGTTGTTCTGAAATTGTTAGTAAAGAACCTAAATCGGGCCTGTAGTGGCTCTTCTAAAGGAATAAACAAAAACACTCAGATCTTTTTAATTCCAAGCTGCAATAAACTAATGGACCTTGACGAATGTGCCAAACAGGGGGCAACGTGGCACAGTGGGTAGCGCTGCCGCCTCACAGCAGGAAGGACCTGTGTTCAGTTCACACACACACACACACACTCACACACACACGTATGTATGTGAGGGTAAAACAACTGGGTTGTGTGAGTGTGTGTGAACTGAACACAGGTCCTTCCTGCTGTGAGGCGGCAGCGCTACCCACTGTGCCACGTTGCCCCCTGTTTGGCACATTCGTCAAGGTCCATTAGTTTATTGCTAACTATTACTCACTAAGCTCCAGCATTTTGAATTCGGGCAGGTTGCAGGAGGAGCAGAGCTGGTAGAAGATGTGATAGTTCCTCTCCTCATCCGCCTGCAGACAGAAAATAAGGGGGGTGAGGTGAGGGGGTGAGGGGGTGAGGGGGTGAGGTGAGGGGGTGGGTTGGGGTCTCATTGACGTAAAAACACTCGGATGAGTTCAATTTTAACCAGGTAGTTTTTAAAATAAAAGCCAAAACCTGAAGGTACTCTGTGCTGCAGCCTTAAAGCTCTTGGTAATATCAAGCTTGTTTGACAGTGGACAGTGACACCACAACAAACACGACAAACATTTACATTTTCAGCATTTAGCAGATGCTTTTTATCCAAAGCGACTTACACAATGAGCGGAACACGATGAGCAATTGAGGGTTAAGGGCCTTGCTCTAGTCCAGTACCTTAACCACTGAGCTATCACTGGCCCCTAAAAATAAAAACAAACTGGGAGGGGGCAAATACTTTTTCACAGCACTGTACCTCTTTAACAGGGTGACGTGTGCTAGCTGTTCAACTCCTGACTGAGCAAATCACTCAAGGCATGCACATACACACCTATAGAACTGTGGAATTCCCCTGTGTGTGTGTGTGTGTGTGTGTGTGTGTGTGTGTGTTACGTAACACTGGGTTAGCATGCTTAACTTCATTATTTTCATTCCTAACGAACTCATAGCTGATTCAGCCCGTTCAACAACCGAGAAGCTTCAGCAGACCTGAGTTCTACACAACATGGACAAAAGCACTATTATTGTAGAGTAGAAACATCTAGAAGCAACAACTGCTCAGCAGTGAGGCTACACATGTTCACAGAACAGGAAAACAGAGAGATGAAGCTTGTCATCTTCTGTCCTCGGGTCCTATCAGGGGTTCAAAAGTCTTAAAGTACGTCTCCAGGATCAAGCAGCCTCACACAAGCCCAGGATCACCACATGCTAGAGCTAGAGCGGTGCAAAGCACACCAACACTGGACCCTGGAGCAGCAATAATGTTCTTTGTTTTTTAGAAGAATCCCAAGCTGTAAAGTACGGTGGAGGATGATCTACATTTCAGCAGCATTTATATTAAAGTAACAGATGAACTGCTACCTGCATCAGATGTGAGTCTTGATGGATCAATCAGGTCAGACACTATATGAGCAAAAGTATTGGGACGCCCCCTCTGATTACTGAATTCATGTGTTTCAGCCACAACAGTCGCTAACAGCTGTAATAAATCAATGATATAAAGGAAAGGAAATGCTTCCAACACTATAGCAACAGTTTAGGGAAGGTCCATTCCTGTTCCAGTATCATTAAAATCCCAGACCTCAGCCCCACTTAACAGCTCTGGAATGAACTGGAACACTTTAGACTGATCAGGCCTAAATTCCCACAGGCATACTTTAAAGCGACTGTCGCTCTAGCTAACCAGAACCCACCGCAAGGTCTGAAGCAGATGAATTATTTCATGTTATTGATTTTCTACTCCTGCTGGTGCTGAGTGTGGCTGAAACTCCTGTGTTCAGCATTATCGTTGCAGGAGTCCTCTTGGTGTATGGTGCGTGACGTACCTGAAAGACGACCCTGGATTTCTCCAGCAGGTATGTCCTCATGTTGGCCCCGATGATGTGGTACTTCTTATCGAAGCCGATCTCGATGTACTTCCCGAAGCGGCTGCTGTTGTCGTTCCTGGTTGTTTTGGCGTTTCCTATCGACTGAAGGAGACAAAACGGATTAATGAAGATTCATTTTAAAACCCTTTAAACTGTGATTTAGGAACGTGTTACATCTCATTTCCTTTGGGATTAATAACATCTATCTATCTGTCCATCCGTATGTCTATCTATCCATCCATCCGTCTATTCGTCTGTCTATCCGTCTAGCCATCCGTCTGTCTAGATGTCTATCCATCTATGTACCTGTCTATTCATCCATCTGTCTATCCGTCTGTCTATCCGCCTATCTATCTGTATATCTATCCACCTATCTATCCGTCAGTCTGTCTGTCTGTCTCTCTGTCTGTCTGTCTGTCTGTCTATCCGTCTGTCTATCCGCCTATCTATCTGTATATCTATCCACCTATCTATCCGTCAGTCTGTCTGTCTGTCTGTCTGTCTATCCGTCTGTCTATTCATCTGTCTATCAGTCAAGCTATCCGTCTGTCTACCTATCTATCCATCCGTCTATTCGTCTGTCTATCCGTCTAGCCATTCGTCTGTCTAGATGTCTATCCATCTATGTAACCCGTCTATCCATTCGTCTGTCTATCCGTCTGTCTATCCTTCTGTCTATTCATCCATCTGTCTATCCGTCCGTCTGTCTATCTGTCGTCATGTCTATCCGCCTATCTATCTGTATATCTATACACCTATCTATCCGTCAGTCTATCTAGCTATCTGTCTGTCTGTCTGTCTCTCTATCCGTCTATCTATCTGTCTATCCGTTTACTTATCTGTCTGTCTAGATGTCTCTCTGTCTGTCTGTCTGTCTTTCTATCCGCCTATCTTTCTGTCTATCCGTCTGTCTATCCGTTTACTTATCTGTCTGTCTGTCTATCTGTCTGTCTATCCGTCCGTCTGTCTATCCGCCTATCTATCTGTATATCTATCCACCTATCTATCCATCCATCTGTCTATCCGTCTAGCCTTCCGTATATCTATCCGTCTATCTATCGTCTGTGTGCCTGCCCACCCACCTGTCTGTCTGTCTGTCTAAATACAGCTGTCCACCCCTCTAAAGAAGGTAGATTTGGCTTCTTACCTCCATGATGGGGTTGGAGGCGAGCACCTTCTCCTCCACGTTGGCTTCGCTGGCTGATCCACTCACTGTAGCGAAGTACCGCATGGCGTACTTAGCCGAAACGGTCTTTCCTGCACCGGATTCTCCACTGACAATGATGGACTGGTTCCTCTCGTCTCTGAGAAAATAAAAACATTAACATTTAGTGGAGACTTTTATATGAGGGTTAGGGGCCTTGATCAAGGGCCCAACAGTGGCAACCAGGCAAGACCTGCAAATAAAGATCAGAACTGTCCAGACTGAGATCGTCTCTGTGGTTCTTCATAAACACAGACATGAAGAGGACAGATGTTTCTAAGAGAAGCTTCTTCATCAAATCAAACAAAACATCTGACTGGAAGCCCAGAGAACCAAACTGAAGCTCTTTTATTCTGGACACATGATGAGAAGATCCGGTTCATCTGAACAGATAATTATGCTTGGAAGAGTTACCAGATACCAATCAGAAAGTTGTCAGTTCAAGTCTCTCCACTGCCAAGTTGCCACTTTTTGGCAGGCCCTTAACCTTCACTTGCTCCAACTGTATTCAGTCAAAACTGTAAGTCGTTTAGGATAAAATCATCTGATAAATGCTGCGAATGTAAATGTAAAGAGTTAAAGGTAAGAGAGGAAGAGGACAGCCAGCAACCAAGTGGATAAATATGATTAAAGGAATAAAGAGTGAGCAGGATTTTCTAAAGAAACACCATCCAGATATAAAAAAAAAACATAAAAAAAAAATAATAATGGCAATAATAATAATAATAATAATAATAATAATAATAAATATTATTATTAAAAAAATGAACAAATAATACATAAATAATTAATAATGGTAGTAATAATAATAACAATAAATAATAATATTAATAATGTAAATATTAATATGGTAGAAATAATAATAATAAAATACTAATAATAAATATTATTAATAATAAAAATATTAATAATAATAGTAGTAATAACAACAATAATGGTAGTAATAATAATAACGAAATAATAATAATAATAAATATTATTAATAATAAAAATAATAATAATGGTAGTAAAAATATTCATGGAAATAACAAAAAAAATCTAAAATACTATTATTTCTATAATACTGGTAATAATAATAATAAATAATAGTAAATATTAATAATTGTTACAATACAAATAATAATTATATTGGAAATAATACAGTAATAATAATAGTTATTATTCATTTTAAAAATGTTAATACTAATAATAATTGTAGTAATAATAATAATAATACATTTGTAAATAATAATAATAATAATAATAAAAATATTTATAATAAAGGTAATAAAAAAAATAATAATCATGGAAATAATAAAAAATATTTTTTATACAAATTTTTATAATAATGGCAATAATAGTAATCATAATAAAAATAATTAATAATAATTGTAACAATACAAATAATTTTATTGGAAATACAATAATAATAATAACAGTTATAATAGTAATAATAATAACAGTTATAATAGTAATAATAATACTAATACAGTAATAATAATATAAGTTATAGTAACAATAGTAATTATTATCATTGTAATTATTATACACACCTGGCCATCTGCTTGTAGGCCTCCTCAGCCACGGCGAATATGTGTGGGTCCATGTCACCCATGTTCTGCCCACTGTAGGCGTTAATGATGTCGGAGCCATAGATGGGTAACGTCTCATACGGGTTAATAGCCACCAACACAATACCTGAGGTACAGAGAGCAGAGAGAACAGTAAACATTTCTACTCTACAGTCCGGCCTGGCCTGAGTGTGTGTGTGTGTGTGAGTGTGTGTGTGTGAGTGTGTGTGTGTGGGTGTGTGTGTGTGTGTGTGTGTGTGTGTGTGTGTGTGTGTGTACCGCAGTAGGTGTAGATGAGTTTAGAGTCGGAGAAGCGGACTCTAAGGTTGTGTAAGACGGCCGGTTCGTGGAGGTAACTCAGTGCCGTCAGGTCATTCTCTCCCACCAGGATGTCGGGGTTACGCAGGTGAGGCAGGGTTTTGGTTTTCGGGTCCAACTTGTGCTCCAGTTCCTAGTGGAGACACACACACACACACACACACACGTATGTATAATATAATAAATAATAAGCATTTTTAGTAATCATGGGGCTGGTGAGATGTGCACACAGCCACTGATACTTTGGAGGAGGGCATGCTGGACAGTGTGGGCATACATGCTGTACACACACACACATACACACACACACACACACACACACACACACACACACACACACACACTCACCTTTCCATCCTCAAGCTGTAGGTGCAGAACTGTATCCGCTTGTTTGTAATCTTTAGTGAGTTCTGCTGACCTCCAAACATCCTCTGGGTCCGGAATCCACACCCGGGCGTACTGCAACACACACACACACACACACACACACACACACACACGCTTCAACAGAGATGTCATACAGTGGAAACTGTCTTCATGTTCCTGCTTCTGTACAGCAGTAGAGAGGATCCTAATAACACATGGAGCTCATGAGACAGACTATTTAGACACTCTTAAACTTAAACGTCGCCACAATTTTAGCTTACTAAGCTAACACAGTCAGCCTCAGGCAGCACAACCCGCTAGCACGCCGGCTACCGTCTCCCTCCGTGTACCGAAAACGGTTAAACTGTCCCTGACGAGCCCGAATTTACAAATAAACGACACTCGTGCACCTTTATACAGATTAAACATCATTGAGAATTTATTTACATTTCTGATTGGTTGCTCCGCATTGATTCGTCCGCCACGTTTGTAGTTTTTTGTAAGAAAAGTCGTGCCGCACTGAATGCTGGGATTGCCTTCAGCGCTGAGGTGGCGTCGGACGCTCCCTCGTCATTCAGTCAGATCAAAAAATTTAGACATGCCCTCTTCTCAGGAGTGTAGGATGATGTACAATGCGACTGTGTAGAAAGATCCAATTTGTGTAAATTAATTGGAATGAAGATGTTTTACTGGTGCAGAACAGTGGTGGGATGGTGGTGGGACGGTGGATGTTTCACACAGTTGCAGTCAGTCAGCTGACGGAGCAGCATGTGAAAAACAGCAGGGAACAGCAAATCACATGAAGCAGGAATCCAGAGAGTAATAGGGTGTGTGATGAGTGTGAGTGTGTGTGTGTGTGTGTGTGTGTGTGTGTGTGTTCCGCTGGTATTTAGCTCAGAGCTAAAGCAGCATGTGCAGACTCGAATAAAATAATCATCCTCTAAGACCAACACGTCTCTAAAACGAGCGGGACATAAGAACACGGTTACACTTCCTAACCACAGAGATGAACCAAAAACCTTCCGATCAGCCCCTTCACTTTCATCTGATTAGAATTTCACACCTGTCTGATTAGCTTTTTTTAAATTCTGACAGGTACGAGCAGTTCTTTCTTTTTTGATCACACTTCGTTTTCTGTCTCATTCTGAGTTTTTTTGGTACCACGTCAACTGGCTGGCGTGGAAAAAACCCAAATCCTGAACCCTACCAGTACCCGAAACAGTACGATTATTGTGTACAATATCCATGTGGTGTAGCCTTGGACTGGACACACACACAGTGGGAACCAAAAACACTGTGAGGACCAAAATGTCGGTCCCCACAACGCTTTTAGCTTAAATGACTCCATGAAGCCTGCTGATATGTGTGTTTTTTTTAAGGATTCTACAGTGTTTATAAAGCCGATTTAGTGGGTATTAGGTGGGTATCCTTTTTGCTCACTATTGCCTCCTTTATTCTGGAGCTCTGTGCCAAAATGTCAGTCCCCACAACGTTTTTAGCTTAAATGATTCCATGGAGCCTGCTGATATTGTGTGTTTGTGTTGGTGGGTATCAGGTGGGTAATCTTTTTGCTCACTATCACCCCTTTTATTCTGGAGATGTTGTAGCACCCACACACATCTGTGTGTGTGTGTGTGTGCGTGTACTTGTTTTTATTACACTACGGGGACCAAAAAACGTTGTGAGGACCAAAATGCCGGTCCCCACAAAGTTTTTAGCTTAAATGACTCCATGCAGCTGCTGATATGTGTGTTTTTGTTTTGACCTTGGTGGGTATCAGGTGGGTATCCTTTTTGCTCAGTATCACCCCGTTTATTCTGGAGGTGTTGCAGCACCCACATACACTTCTATGTGTGTGTGTGTGTGTGTACTTATTTTTACTACACTGTGGGGACCATAACCCATTTGCACACTTATGCAATGGGGACCAAAAACACTGTGAGGATTGTGGTTTTTTTGATGGACCCCACCATGTTCATAAAACATTCATTTTTGCTCAGTATCGCCCCCTTTATTCTGGAGCTGGTGCAGCACCCACACACACTTCTGTGTGTGTGTGTGTGTGTTCCTATAAATCAGTAGTGAGAACAGAAGCATGCTGATGGTGCATACCACAGATTTTGGTGAACATGTTCTGACTAACAGCGTCTGTACCCGCACGCTGAACTGATGATGTGAATTCCTGCAGCTGAGAGTCTGAGGAAGGAACAGCAGCTGCTGTAATGATCTCTCTGTATAACATTTAAATCAAGTTTATTTAGGACAGTCAGGTTATGAGTACAGAAGGACCAGCATTACAACTACAGCCCTCGCTCAGTCGCTAGTGAATAACGGCTTTATATAACAGTAAAGTGCACAAGAGCATCAAATATTCAACTTTTCATCCTCTATTATTCATTCTCTGATTATAAATCACTGCTGAGATGCACAGTGGGTGTCACACAGCAACATGGCCCCTGGGAACCTGGGTTTGATCTTCGTTCTGCAAGTTCCCTCCTGTAGATCTATGGTTTCCTCTTATCGCTCCATATTGCCCATAAATGTGAGTTTTGTTTTGTTTATTAGGATTTTAACGTCATGTTTTACACTTTGGTTACATTCATGACAGGAACGGTAGTTACTCATTACCCAAGATTCATCAGTTCACAAGTTTATATCAAACACACTCATGGACAATTATATATCTCCAATTTACCTCACTTGCACGTCTTTGGACTGTGGGAGGAAACCGGAGCTCCCGGAGGAAACCCACACGGACACGTGGAGAACATGCAAACTCTGCACAGAAAGGACCCGGACCGTTCCACCTGGGGATCGAACCCAGGACCTTCTTGCTGTGAGGCGACAGTGCTACCTACCGAACCACCGTGCCGCCATAAACGTAAGTGAGGGAGTAAATGAGTGGGAGTGAATGAATGAGTAACTGAGTGAGTAAAAAAGTGAGTAAATGAGTGAGTGAAAAAGTCATTGAATGAATGAGTGAATGAGTGAGAGTGGAAGTGAGAAAATGAAATACTGAGTGACTGAGTAAATAAGTAACAAAATGAACGAGTGACAGAGTGAGCGAGTGAAAGAGTAAGTAAATGAGTAAATGAAAAAGTGAATGAGTGAGTGAAAGAGTAATTGAATGAACGAGTGAATGAATGAGAGTGTAAGTGAGTGAAAGACTGTAAAAGAGTGATTGTATAAGTAAATGAGTAAATGAATGAGTAAATGAGTGACAGAGTGAGTGAGTGTGTGAAAGAGTAAGTAAATGAGTGACTGAATGAATGAGTGAGTGAAAGAGTAATTGAATGAACGGGTGAATGAATGAGAGTGGAAGTGAGTAAGTAAAAGACAGTAAAAGAGTGATCGTGTAAGTAAGTGAGTAAATGAATGAGTCAGTTTATTACCCAATCATTCACCCAATCACTTATATACTCACTCACTCATAACTAGTACCTGATGGAACCACAGACAGGGAGAACATGCTCCACACAGATATACAGGTATCAGAGCTGAGAATCAAACCCAGGTACTCAAGGTCCATGCTGCTTTGGGGCACCCTTCACCACTATGCCACCCTTGTGTCTTCATTCCACGTTGTGTTGATGTTCTGACCTCTGAGCTTCTGTTTTATGTGCTGAATTAAACATATAAAAGAATAAACGTGTTAAAACATTCAGACTTTTATTCTGTTTTTATTCTGACCGAGCGTCCAGCGAAGCTAGTGAGGGTTCAGGCTGCTGATCTGAGACTCACCGTCATCATCCTCGTTCATCCGCAATCACGAATGACGGAACCGTTACATATTAAAATAAAACAAACGTAAAGCCGGTTTGTGCGAGCATGAAGCCGGTCGGAGAGCAGCACGAGGCTCAACATGAAGAAGAGCCGGGCCCACAGACGAACGCTACGAGACCTGGCGAAGACCACCCAATTCGAGGGCCTCAGCTGCCTTGGCAGGCTTTGAAGCCAACAACCCTCACTGACGCCCATGCCAGAGCCATGAAGCAGAGGCGAGCCAGCGTCTGGATGTACTGCTGTGCTCACGCTGCCCCCGGTGGTTTGGAAAACCAGAACCAGAACCACCATCAACAGGAGCTCCTGAACAGGCACACATGCACGGCCGACCTCCTCACCGAAACATCAAACAAAGAGCAGCACAGACTGTCAGGATGATCATGAATTGATTGGTGGCGCCTGCACAGAGCGAGTGTGGCTCTCGGTACACAAGGCTGATCTGCATATGAACTCGCCTCGTGCAGGTGAAAAGAGGCAGTCGGTCCTGCACACGTGTCGGACGGGGCGTGTCAGTTGTGAAGCTCCTCAGTCAGCGGTGGAGGGTTGTATCGGTAGAGGTGAAGCGTAACGCAATCAGGGTAATTGGATACGACTAAATTAGGGAAGAAAAAGGGGGGGAGGGGCGGATTAAATAAAACAATTAACGCAGCAAACTGACCAAAATACTTTTACAGACCAGCTCAGGTTTAACCAATCACCTCTCAGATCACTCATCAGCCTAACCGACCAATCAGCTGCTTTTCATTATTCAGAATAAATCCGGCTGTTCCTTGAGGATCCCGTTACCACTCGTGCACGGTAACGGCAATTCACTCCGGTCAGCAGCCGGTCATTCTCTCACCGCTGTGAGGAAACTAGAAAACCAAAAATTAAACCAAAGTAAAGATGTAGAGAACATGCCAAACACCTCACAGGGAGCGAACTGAGCCAGTTAGCATGTGTTCATCTCACACTGCTGTCTAACACCTAAACACAGTGTGTGTGTATGTGTGTGTATGTGTGTGTGTGTGTGTGTGTAACTGGGTCCTATGAGAGAACCTGGCCCAGAACCGGCTCCTAGCAACAGACGGGTGTGAACAAGAGAACTGTGGGTAAAAATAGCAGCTCATCATGCACACACACACACCAATCACTGCTGTGAATACATCTGCTCTCCTTTTTCCTCTTTCCGTCTAATCTCGCTACACACACACACTCAATTTTCTTTAATACACAAGGTGGTCAAAAGTATGTGGACGCCCCCTCAAACAAGATGGTCAGATCATTAAATATCCGTCCTTCAAGAGCTGCTTAGGTAAAGTGTAGGTGACGTCATTGTGAAGTGGAAACGTCTAGGAGCAACAACCAGCTCGACAAGGCGGCGACAGCCTTTACTGTCTTGTACACAAGATTTTCACAAGATTTTGGAGTGTGTCTGTGGGGATTTGAGCCTATTCACAACACAAACACAGTACACAGTGCTCCTAACTATTGAGTGCAGGAGTTTCATCCACACCCACAAATCAACAACATCAAATAAATGTCATGTTTCATATTTTATACCAGCAGTGCAGGAACTCGACCCTTATTCAGGAACTCCAGACCCGAACCTGATCACTTCTGGGATGAATTGGAACACAGATTGTGAGTCAATGATCTGGCAAATGTGCTTTCAATCAGTGGGCACAAATTCCCCACAAACACACTGGAGCTCATGTTCAGGCGTCCCAATATGTACCAATTGAACCCTTTGGTCTGATCAGACAGACCTTGATGGTTCCTTGACGGTTCCTTGATGGTTCCTTGACGGTTCCTGTGCTTCAGCTTCAGGAACGGAACGTTTTGTTCCTGAGGAATTTCCACGACGTTCCTGCAGTCGAACATGAAGGAACGAGTCTGAGATTCAGCCTGATGTGTGAGATATTACAGCGTGATGAGACGTTCCACTGTTCCACGTTCATCCTGCTCACCTCTCACCGTCCGTCCAACATTCATTCATCCATTCGTCAGGGTTTGAGTGGAACAGTGGGAGCGAGACAGGAACACGACCGTCCACCAACGATAACCGAACAGTCGATGACAGCAAAGCTGCTGAGATGCTTCCTGCACGGACTGGATATCGATTCCTCCACAACACTAAGAGCTTCACGTCTTCATGGCAGTAAAGAGGGAGGAGAAACGAACCACAGCCAGCAGTTCTGATCCAAATTCACTCGACTCAGCACCGAACATCTATCTTCAGCACTAATCCCAACTCGAGCTTCTATTTCTGGCTCTATTTACAGATCATTTACTGATTTAATTATTCAGCATTTTTCTACTCTGTTATATCCAGCCTGCACATAAGCATACAGCTCATCAGCAGCTCCGGCCCTGTCCCAATCCACATTATCCGGTAACAAACACCTTATACCTGGTATTAGAACAGCACCATTACTCTCCCTATTATATAAACTTAATTCGGATTTCCCACCCCGTCATCTCTACCCAATCTAGTCTTGTCCAGATTCATCTGATTGCAGAACACAGAACCGCTTATTTTCACCTGTCAGAGGCGGAGTCTCACAGGGAGAGCCACACCCTGCCGTCTGTGATCGATCGCCTCGTGCAGGCACCTGAACCAGCCAGCAGAGGGCATTACTACAGAAAAAAGATGAACCCACTGCTCGACCATTCTGATTGTGTGTGTGACTGTGTAGTCGCCTTACCGGTCGATAGCACAGCCGTGATTCAAGCTCAGATTCTTAGAGGAGGGGTTTCGTGTAGAGAGCCACACCCTGCCGTCTGTGTTCGATCGATTTGTGCAGGTGTCTCGAACGGCCAGCAGAGGGCATTATTGCTGAATCAAAGAGGAACCCACTGCTTGACTATTCTGATTGTCTATGTGTGTCTGTGTAGACACCCTGTCGGTTGATAGCACAGCCGTAATTCAAGCTCGGATTCACAGAGGCGGGGTCTCACAGGGAGAGCCACACCCTGCCGTCTGTGATCGATTGATTCGTGCAGGCGCCTCGACCAACCAGCAGAGGAATCCATTGCTCGACCATTCCCATCATGTGTGTGTGTCTGTGTAGTCGCCTGGACGGTTGATAGGACAGTTGTAATTTAAGCTCGGATTCTCAAAGGTGGGGTCTTACAGGGAGAGCCACACCCTGCCATCTGTGATCGACCGCTGAGGGCAGGCTTCTCGACCGGTCAACAGAGGGCATTACTGCAGAATCAAAGAGGAACTCACTGCTTGACCATTCGGATTGTGTTTGTGTGTCTGTGTAGATGCCCGTACGGCCGATAGCACAGCCTTGATTTAAGCTCAGATTCTAAAAGGGGGGTTTTGTGTGGAGAGCCACACCCTGCCGTCTGTAATCGATCGCTTCAAGCAGGTGCCTCAACCGACCAGCAGAGAAATTCATCGCTCGACCATTCCCATCATCTGTGTGTGTCTGTCTAGATGCCCTGTCGGTCGATAGCACAGACATAATTTAAGCTCGGTTCTCAGAGGCGGTGGGACAGTGCGCCTGGCCGCTGCGCCACCCGAGCACCACTGTTAGTATTTTGAAGCGGGTTGTGTGGCGTTTATCAGTGATGTATAAAAATAAAACCAGTAAGAAGGTCGAATCAAAGCTTCGTGAGGGGCAGCAGACGCTGATCACCATCACGAGGTTAGATCAGAACATTTAATAATCGTTCACTCCAGATGAAGGACGTTCTGGTGGAGCCGAGCGGTGGAGATGAAGGGAGAGAGGGTGGAGGAGGCTGAGGAGCATCACGAGTCTTCATCATGTGATCATCTGAACCCAAACCATGTGGGACTGACATTTTAATCAACCCTATAACAGACTGATGGTGGCTTAGTGGTTCAGGTACTGAACTAGTAATCCGAGGGTTTCCAGTTCAAGCCCCACCACTGCGCCACTGCCCATAAGCAAGGCCCCTAACCCAGTCATAACTAAGTTGCTTCGGACAAAAGCGTCCGCTAAATGCTGAATGTAAACTGATGGTGGTTCCTCATGGTTCACGTGCTGAATTACTGTATTAATGTGTTCAACTTTGCAGCAACAGTTTAGGGAAGGCCCTTTCCTGTTCCAGCATGACTGTGTAGCTCTATAAAGACGTGAAGAAAAGCTCAGTTTAAAGCTCTGACCTCAGCCCCTCTCAACAGCTCTGGGATGAACCGGAACACAGACCGAGGTAAACTCAGTGCCCAGCCATACAAACGCCTTTTTGACTGAATAAGCACAAATTCCTACAGATACACTTCAAAGTCTTAGTCTTGTGAGAAGCCTTTTCAGAAAAGCCAGCAATCAGTTTTAATACGGTTTGTTTTTAAAATAGGACGTCCAACAAGCTCATGGTCAGGCGTCCAAATACTTTTGGGCATATAGTGTATAATCAAGAGCCAAATGGATACAGCTTCTACAGCCAGTCATGGTGAGCTGGTGAGATTTTCTCTTTTTTAAGTATACACTATATGGCCAAAAGTATTTGGACACCTGACCATGAGCATGTCAGACGTCCCATTTCAAAAACAAACCTACTTTTTTACATCGTCGCCTTCCTAAGCATTTTTCCAGCATTGTACCGACTTTTTAATGCCATCAGCAAAACTGTTTTTGTTTGAACTCGTAGCCACTGATGCAGCGCTGCTTTCACCTCATCACATGAAAATCTTCTTCCCCTTAAAGCTTCTTTGAGCGTCCAAAAATCCGGACTATAAGCGTCTCTCAGTCCCTCAGACAGATCGATTACTCCTCCTCCCACCCTCACCGCTTATAACCAAGATATAAAAGTGCCCTCGTATATAAAGTGACTTCTGTGTGATCTTTTTAGATATCTGAGAAGGCTTCTCACAAGACGTGTCTGTGGGAATTTGTGCCCATTCAGTCAAAAGGAAATTCAGGAAAGCCTCAGCTGATGTTCCAGTTCATTCCAGAGCTGTTGAGAGGGGCTGAGCTTTTCTTCACGTCTTTATAGAGCTACACAGTAATGCTGGAACAGGAAAGAGCCTTCCCTAAACTGTTGCTGCTAAGTTGAAAACATATAATTTCCTCTATATCACTGATTAATTACACCTGTTAGGAACTGCTGTGGCTGAAACACATGAATTCCACAATTAGAAAAGCATCCAAATACTTTTGTCCATATAGTGTATATCTGTTTTCATTCATAACAGCAGCTTCTTTGTTTACAATTATGAACACGACGTTATAAGACATCACGTTATAGGCGCTCGAGTGGCACGGCTAAACAGCTGAAGACGTTTCCAGCTGGCAGTGACCAACAACCAAGACGATCACAAGACGATCACGTGACCACAGACCTTCCAGAAACTGCTGGACCAAAGAGACACTAAGTAGTGACCACGTCCCCCTGATTAGTGCTGAGGACGGACTGGAGGTGAAGACTTCTCATCCAAATGTCATCACGCTAAACCAGCGATGAAGGAATTAGCCTGGGTAGCGTACCAGAATTATGACATCATGAGTTGTGACATGTGAGATGAAGCCATTCTCAACTAAAGCGTCACATCATGAGCCTCACAAAACAACACTATTCAATCTCAGCTGTGCTACCGTCCCGGCCAGGCGTCCACATCGTCTGCCGTAGCGTGACTGTGGCCTCTGCGGACCGGTCGAGGCGCCTGCGCTATCAACGACCGATCTGAAGAGCTAAACCGTTCAGCGACAAAGCGGCCGGCTATCGTTCATTTTCAATGAAAGCTGCGATTTCCAGCAACAGGAGGCGCACCAACGTTAGCTATGCAAAAAGGGCGGAGTCTGCGACAAAAAGAATTGAGCAAAGTTTAAATTTATGCAAATTAGGAGTGAAACAATGTGGTAATTAGAGCGGTACACGCTTTATCCCCTCCATTGTGAGGCACTACACTCCGTTTTTGGTTCCTAGATAATCGTTGTAACTACAGATGGAGGAGAAACTCACTGCCGGTCAGACGCAGCGATCACAAAGAACAAACACAGTTTTCTTGTCAGTGATGGACTACACCGGGATGAAATTTATAGACGAGCGATTTCCCTCTCTGTAGATACCAGCCAGTAAAGTACGCTGTTCCATCATGGCATTTGCTTTTTTAAACATGGCAACCAATCGGCCACAGGCGATGATGATGATGCTGCTGCCGGTGTGAACACAGCCGATAGGTGATCATCAAGAGCTGAAAAGTCGCTGCTGGTCTGAACGTAGGGTCAGTGTGTCTCTCGGAGACTGCACAAGTTTCAAAGAGGGGCTTACTCGGTCAGCGTGGGGGGAGCGGCACAAGCGGCGTGACAACTCAAGGCAACTCAAAAATGAAGTGAAATGCTGAGGGTGTGTGTCACGACTGGCTAGATGGAACAGTTGTCTCTTACAAAGGTCTGAAAGAAAACCTGATGTTAAGACGTCATCAAAGTGTCCATCATGAATTAGAAGCTGCTGGAACCCTGAGAACCGTGAAGTCACGCCCAAAGTCAAACAAGGCTGTCATGAAGCTCACAGAGCTGGAGTTCAAGGCTGCTTCTCAGGAACCCATGTAGAAGCTGGTGACCAGACCATGGACCCATTTATTTTCATGGGAAATGGCACAGTCATAGAACAGCCAACAAACATGAGGTCATTGAACAGGACCAGGTGCACCCTATGGTGCAAACACACTTTCCTAACAATGTTTTGATACTCCAGGATCATAATGCTGAGAACATGGTTCGGTGAACACCAGCACCATGCTTGTTCTCCTAAATAACCAAATAAAAACATCAATAACAAGCAGAACAACCCGAAACGTCAAGGCTCCTGGTCCAACATCAACGACATGAAGCTTGAGAGCCTGATCACACAGACAGTGAGCAGAAGATGGAACTAAACAAGACTTCAGTGGTCTTTCTAGACGTATTTATTTACATATCAATTACTGGTTTACTGACCCGTCCAGCCTTAAACCAATCACACCAGTTCACCAAAACATCTAAAGCGAAGACTTACTTTAATAAACATAAAATCCAGGTCCTGACTCATCTTCACACCGTTTAGTGTCCTACTTCATCCTGAGGTCTGAGACGCTGGGTACTGGATGAGCTTCGGTTCCTCTGGGTTCTGCTGTATCTGAACGGATGGTTCAATCCCTCACGATCAATCTCCAGATTAATAATTCTGACTAAATATTAAGATCTGGATCTAGACGCTCCTCAGACGATCTGACGGTTCCTCTTGACGGTTTCTTCTCACAGAAGAGAATTTCAGTGCTGTGTTTTTCCCAGGAGCGATATGAGCGCTTCATCACATGAGCGATGAGACTGAAAGAGTTTTTGTTTAATAAATGTGGTAGAGAAACGTTGCATCACTGATTTATTATCAGTTCTAGACAAGAAGGGGTCAAATAAATGATCAACAACACGTCATGGACAAGACGTCACCACAGTGACCCAACATACGAGATCTGAACCGTGCTATCAGCCGGCCGGCCATCTACACAGACACGTACTGGCGCCCTGTCTAGGGTATTCATGCCTTGCGTCCAGTGTTTCCAGATGGAACCGGATAGAAGAACGTGAAATGAAATGAAAAGAACCACCGGTTTACAGACTGTACAGACGACTCATTTAAGCACCAGAGACTGGAGCGCTGAATCATTCTATTCGAATTTAAACACAAACGTTGAGTAAAACAAGGACGCTCGGCAACCCCTGGAATGTTTTGGTGTATCTGGGATGTCAGTGGAGCTAACATTTAAAAAAAAAAAAAAAAAGACATTTATTAGCCACATTGCTAGATAGGATTTAGCTCCATGACTTTTACAGCAACACAAACGAGGCATCAAAACAAAACACAAAATGAAATAAACTTAATTAATAAAAATGCTGGCAATCGGGTCCCACTGTGGTTTACAAGATGTAACCTAAAGCCTCCACAAGGGGGCGTTCGTGTACAAGTTCATTTCATGTTCATATGACTGTTAAAATTATTAGTTATTTTTTTGGTCCATGGTCCCTCCAAGGGTTGCGACCGAGGGGTTTGAAAAACTCTGCTGCTTTCAACATGTCACTATAGAAAAGCACTAGCGGGCTCGACTAAGACTTTATATACACAAAACGTGGTGATAATTGGTGATTTAGTCATATCCTTTCTCTTTCTGTGTTGGACCATCAGTGCAAGCGAGTCCACACTCTTTAGGTTCAGGTTCTCTTGGATTAGATCAATTCAACTCATATCAAACCACCCAACTGCATTATGCTTCTTCTCTACTGATGCCGATCCCCGCCCCGATTAAGGAGAGCCGAGACTGTCACACGCCCCCTCCGACACGTGTGCAGTAGCCGACGAGGCGAGTTCATATGCAGATCAGCTTTGTGTACGGAGAGCCACACCCTGATCAGCATTATCCCTCGACTCTGTGCAGACGCATCAATCAGCCAGCCAATCAGAGGTCGTATGAGCTCCCTATCCGGCTCCCTACCTGTATGAATAACAGCCAGTCGTTGTTCATACGGGCGCCCAACCTGCCGGATGGCAGAGCTGAGTTTCGAACCGACGAGTTCGAGATGTCAGCTCTGGTGTGCTAGCGTGTTTTACCGCTGCGCCACCTGGACGCCCAGATCATTTCCACCCTTGTGTGTTGTAGTGAAAGGAAGGGCCACAACTTTTCATCACCAGGATTACAGGATAGAAGCTGAAGCTCAACGTTAAAACGTCATTTAAAGTGGCTGTGTCCCAAATCTCACACTGTTGTACTAAACGTTTGCTTATTAAGTGAATTTTAAATGGTACATTTACACACTGTGTATCTTACAGGTTGTGGTTCGGAACTTCACCCTTCATTTTTCTGACTAAAAGTTGCCAGATACTCGCTGTTTAAACCTGAAGTGACGTCTCACGAGTGCCGAGAGCAAATCAAACGCAGTAACTCACCAGTGCATCAAAACACACCTGAAAGAACTGGATCAAATGGAAAGCCTATTTTTGAAACGTTCGTTTGTGTGTGTGTGTGTGTGTGAGATCTCAAGGTCTCGAGTTCGAATCTCAGCTCTGCTATCAGCCTGATGAGCGCCTACACGGACACACGATTGGCTGCGGGTCTGTAAGGGAGGGACGATGGCCGAACTGGGTTCCTCGTCGCTGGTCGAAACACAGGGGGGCATCAGATGGAAGTCTGCCAAGTGTTGGAAAGAGGCGAGTAACAGCCTCCCAATTGGCAACGACAGAACTGGGTGCAAAAGGGCAAGAGAAAAACACTGTGGGTGTGGCCGTGCCTCATCTCAGCGCCTTTAACAGCCAATATGGGCGGCTAGCATCGCAGCACAGGTGATTTCTGACCAGGTGTGAAGGATTGTGGGATATTTAAGACTCAGGAGTAAGACATTCTGATGGACACTGTTAGAAGGTTGATCTTCCGAGAGCTGGAGGAGAAACGAACAGGTTGACTCTGGTCGAGCAGTCGTCTCCACCCGCTCTGCATCAGCGAGGGTTTATTTAGCTTCAGGAACAAAGAGGCGAGTGTTCTCCAGGAACCTTATAAAAACAGAGCTGGACGGCATGACCCAGGAGCAACCCAACATCCACGCTCCACCTTAAACGATGCACGTCATGATGCGCTAATACAGCGCTCGTGAGAACGTCAGCCGTTTACTGACATCACAACTACTTGGTACAGAATACCCATGACTAGGGCTGCAACGATTAGTCGACATAATCGATAACGTCGACTATAAAAATTTGTCGACGTGTAATTTCATTGTCGACGCGTCGTTATTATTGCAACGCACTAATGGAACTGCAGGGGGCGCAGCATCGCTTCCATGGCGCAGTGGGGAGTTTATGAAGACAGAGAGGCAAAGATAAAGAGACCGAAACTTCCTGAAGTATTTCAGGAGCATTTCAGCCAAAATAAACCAAAGAAACGAGCTGAACGCTACAGACGCTGCAGAGCAGAGTTGTGGTTTCACGCCAGCAACACGGTGATGCACGAGCATCTGAAACACGAGCACCCTGCAGCCGTGATGACCAGCGTTATCCAGGACAGGTTTTTTTTAGGTTTGATAGCTAAGCTAACGCATTAAGTGCAATAGTTAATCAGTGATTTATTAGGAGTAACGTTATATAACTTAACATTATAGCCTAACGTTATTTTTTGCTCACGTTAATGAGAGAGCATTCATTCTAAATAATAAGCCTCCTCCACTTAATGATAGCTAGTTAGCTCAGCAAATAATTCAGTTAAGATATTTAACCTGTTATGGTTTAGTTGGCATAGTCAGTACACTATTTATAATAAACTATGATACACAGCCTTCAGTTTGTGATCATTAATCCAGCTTTCTCTTTTGCTCTTTCTATTAATAGCACTAAGCAATGGCGTGTGGATGAGAAGAGGTTCATGCACGGCTGAGATCTTCACAGACAGCATTCACATGTTTCTCAACCACGTGATAAATGTTTTTGATTTCCAGAGTGATAACTTCTGAAACATAACAGCTTCTAATTCTGTCCAAAGCTTTCTTATTTAATAGATTTTTTTATTGTGATTGTGTATTAATGTTTCAAATATATTTAATTAAACTATCAAGCTTAAGTTTCATATTCATGTTTCATGGGTCATTATTTTAATTTGATATTGGAACTTAAATAACATAACAGAGTTTTGTTATGTTAAGGCAGAGATGGAGGGTATGACATAAATAATCGTTGACTAGTCGACTAATCAAAAAAAATAATAATCGTCAGATTAGTCGACTGCTAAAATAATCGTTAGTTGCAGCCCTACCCATGACGCACCGCACTTACAGAATAGGGTGTCTGCTTCTAAGTGCATCCGTGGCACCAATGGATATACAGACATACAATAGATTTCCAAAAGTATGTGGACAGCTACTCATGAGATTGTTGGACATGCCACGCCACAACCAGGGGCATTAATGTGGCACATCCATGGCTGCACCAGACCCCACCTCTTATGAGAAGACATATACTTTCTGGATCAAAGGCAAGACTTACAATCCACATTCCAATTCATCCCAGTTAAGGTACTGTACTTGTAATCAAAAGGTCGCTGGTTCAAGCCCCATTACTGCAAGACTTCAAGCCACTGTTGGGCCCCTCAATTGCTTAGACAGCAAACTGTCACAGTACTGTAAGTCGCTTAGGATAAAAGTGTCTGCTAAATGCCGACCTGGTCAGAGATCTGGCCTCCACCTGGACCACTGGAGCTCCATCGAGAACAAACATGTCAAACCTCGTCCTCAGTCATGCCAGAACAGGACAGGTCCTTCCCAAACTGTTGCTACAGAGTAGGAATCGATTGTACAGTATACAACTGTTAGCAATGGGTTTGGCTGGCACAACTGGACGAGTGGATGATGGATGGGCAGATGTGTGGACAGTGGAGGTCTGGGCTGACAGTTGGAGGGTGGAGGACCAATCTCAGAGATGGAGGCCAGTCTAGCAAAGTCCTCCCAAAGGCTTGATTTGTCAGTTAAAAGAATGTCTGGAAAATTGTCGATGACTTCTCTTTCGCCACCACACTGGCCGGGGAGAGCCGTGGACTGGCACTCGTCTCCTCCTGTAGGTCTGAAGTTACCGCTATCGATCGCTTCTTTAAACCAGCCAGCGGTGGATTCTCACAGAGAGTCTTAGAATGTACACAGACGGTTGTAGCCTAGTGGTTAAGGTTACAACCGAGGTACTGGACTGGTAATCTAAAGGTCGCTGGTTTAAGCCACACCACTGCTGGTTGACACTGTTGGACCCTTGAGCGAGGCCCTTAACCCTCAATTGCTTAGACTGTAAGTTGCTTTGGATAAAGGAGTTTGCTTAATGCTACTGGTACAGACTCATGTCTACGTGTTCCTCCACCGGACAGCAGGAGGTGCCGTTGACCTCCACTCCCTAAGACCTGGCCACTGACCAGCCTGTTATCGCCTGTCAAGCGTGTTGGACAGCTGAGCCACCGGGTGGCCGCACAGCCGTCAAAATAGTCCCAGGTTCTCATCAAGACAGTCCACCTTAAATATGGACACGTCAGCTAGGTCTAGAGCTAGATGGATGGCCGGCTGACGTATCATCACGTCGTCCAGCGCTCCCAAACCTAAAAATAACACTTACGGTGCGTGACATTGAATATGTCTTGGGCAAAGTCACGGCACACGCGGCGTGCCACTTTTCCTCTAATGAAACGTGCCACCGGCGGTGATGAGATGCTGCCGGACTCTCGGCGTTCTCTAGCTGCTCTCGGAGGGGAACCTAAAGACAGTGCGCATTCACAACACAGCAGATGTGATCATGGGGGATGGGAACAGGCCTCCTCCTTCCTCCGTCTCCTCCTCCCTCCCTCCCTGCATCCTCTCGCTTTCACTGCAATGCCTCCTGACATCGCCAAAACCGTCCACCATCATTACAGTCGTCACACCGGCATCGGGGCACGACATTTCGTCCAGTAATATCACACACACACACACACACACACACAAACAATAGACGAGGATTTCTAATGATACAGATGTCAGGCTCAGCATCAGCACCAGCATCACGCAGCGATATCGAACAACAATACACGTCATCCTCCTACAGCATCCTACAGCGTCCTACCACAACAAGACCTTCAGAAATGCCCACACGGTGCAGGTCCATGACCGCGCTGATGCTGATACAGATACGAATGATCAGAGGAAAACATGCACAGAGCATCATGCCAAGGTGAAACAGCAAATGTGCCAGATTTCTGATGCCTAATTCGAATCATTACTCAGCAACCCGCCCCAAACAACCCACACGATCCTTATACTTATCCTTATTTTCATTAAAGTCTGATTTAAATTCCAGAATGAGCCCTTAAAAGCTGCATGATATTAAAATGTCCTTCATGAAATGACCCAAAAACCAGAATAAGCTGGAATTTCCTGCACCAGGCTTGATCAAGTACACTTTAGATCAATAGACGTGAAGATGCTGAACATTTGGTGCCACAGAAGCATCATTTATACAAACAATCAAGAAAATATGTGCAAATTCTGATTGTATTTCGTTTTATTGCTTTTTTGGTTCATCCAGAACCCATTATCCTGAGTAAACAAAACATCCAGACTGGCACATGAATTTAATTTAATGGTCTGAACAGATTCTCCTTTAGAAACTCAGGATCGCCTCGATGAAGGCCAGACTGGTGATACAGATCTGTGGACATCAAGGTACCGCAAATGTCTTCTCTCTGGGGGGTTGGTTTGCTTTTCTGGTGCACAATTAGGATGCTTGGAAACGCTCCCATCAGCACCATATGGTTCATTTCTGTATTATATTTGTATTTACCCCAAACACATCAACACATTTATCCTTCAAACACATGCAGTTAATCCAGCCTGAAGGAAAGAACACAAAGATCAAAGTGGACAACCAGCAGAACCATCAGTACCAGTAATACCAGTAACACCAGGAGCACACACTCAGATCTGAACCCGCATTACCTTTGTATAGAGCTCGGACGCAGCCATGCCTGCTGTCTCACTCCTGCTGTCTCACTCCCAATCCCGGTTAGTTGAACCTCCACATCAGCGCTTCTCCTCCTCCGGGTTCCTCTAACACTCCTGCGTGTCTCCCACCCCGGAATGAATGAGTGGATGAATGTGGATAAATGTGAGTGAGTGAGTGAGTGAGTCAGCGGGATCGTGGTGCTGGTGGTGAAGAGCTTCTCAGCTGCGGCTCCTCCGGTTCTCTCGGCGTCTCTCTCTCTCTACATGCTGGGTAGAGGAGTGAAACGATTCCGCGCTGACAGCATGGTGAATGGGAGCGGCACTACACCGCCACCTGGTGGATAAACACGCGTACTGCATAATACTCACACTGGTTTATTTCTAGTGAAGTCATAAGTTTACATACACCCGGGTCATTCCTGGGATTCGATGCCTTTTGGACCTTAAAAAAAAAACTTTTTGTAAATGAAACACTGTTTTAACCCTTTGATGCACAACCTGGGTCAAAAGTGACCCAACTGAGTTTTTATTTTCTATATCTTTGCAATAAATTAATTTTGTCATTCAAGCTTCCATGAATTCCTCAATCAACTTGTTTTTGATCATCACAAATCCTTATTTCAGTTTTATATTTTTTACTTTTTTAATAAAAATCATTTTTGTATCACTACCCTTCTAATGCACAACATGGGTCAAAAACGACCCTTATGTATTTACTATGGAATTTGACAGGAACTACTGACATAAGTGTTTGTAGTCAAAAACATATTTACTGATCTTTTGAAAGACAACCAAAGATTCGGCTCTTGAATCTTGAATATGTCCAATACTATTTGCTTGCAAGCTGTTTACATATTCTAGTATAGATAGCTTTTATTAGCTAAGTCAGTAAATACATGAATAACTGACTAATGTGCATATGAAAATATTCTTGAATGGATGAATATGGGTCATTTTCCACCCATGTTGTGCATTAGAAGGGGTTTGCTTAGCTTGTGCATCAAAGGGTTAATTTGTTTTTCATGTTTTATTATAAAAAGGACACGTTATACTTTTCCTAACTAATATCGGTCAAGCTCAAGCAGACATGCACCTCATGTACGGGTGATTCTTCAGTTGGGGGAACTTTTACGTCCCTAGGTTATAAATTTGTGTTAAAAATACTTTATTACAAAACAAATATTTTAGGTATTAAAAAGATCTTTCATTGCATTACTAAAAAAATTACATACCAAAATAATTATGATTTCCATTTTTTATGATGATTTAAACATCAATATTTTGCTACTTTGGCCTCGTCCCCAACCCAGACTCTAAAACTTCTCTGCTCTAAATGCTAAAAAGTGATCAATTCATTATAAAAATCACAATATGAGTTTTATAATAACTTAAAAAGAAACAAAATGTAATTTTCTTTTCATATTTGTACAACCTATGCATATTTTTGAGCAATATATTACTGTCCCCGGCATTATCGTCATTACCGCAACAGTGTATGGTTTCTGTAGGGAATCATTTGAAGGTAACACTTGTTATTTTGTAACCATGGAAACGAAGACTCGCAAGGAAGCACATGCCAGCCATGAGAGAAGATTGACATTTTAATGTCTGGAAATTTGAGTAATTTAATCATGTATTCCTCCTGATCATAGAGTATATTTATTCAGCGTCATTACCATTAACATCAGTATGGCAGTACTTTACAAAAAAAAAAAGAAATTTACACATTATTTATATGTATTTAAAGTGCATCTTGTACTAGCTGTTGACTAGCTTTAGCAAATCCATGGCCTAGCTAGTTTTTTTCTTAAAAAAAATAAAAATTGTCATTACCGCAACACGTCATTACCGACACATGATGACATTTCGCTATGCCACTTCGCAAATAAATATGAAATATTAAAATTCTATATAAGCTCAATTGTAGCCATCATTAAGTCTTTGCTCTAAAGCATGTAAGCATTATCTTGACATAATTAAAACTAAATTATTACTAATTTTATTTTTCAAAAATTTTAATGGTAAAAAGAGCCCGGAATTGAAGAATCACCCATTACACTGTGACGTCCAGTCTGTTACGTATTAGGTTGTAACACGGTGGACGATAACAGGGTGGACATTCTGATTAGCTAGCGAGTGAGCAAAACCATGCTAGCATAAAAGTAAATTCAGACAAATAATTCTCTGCTTTATAGTGTGATTATGTTTAAAATGATCAAATCGTTCAGCTTTTTCTCATATATCCCATAACAGGGTGGACATGTTACGGTTGACCGTATAAGACTTTTAGGATAAAATGTGGAAAAAACAACATTAAAATGAGGAGTTTAATAAGCCACTCATCTTCCACAGTTGTTTTCTCTCCAAAAAGATCACGTGAGCGCCAGGAAATGATGTCAGTATGTAAAACAGCTCTTCATTTTAAGAGACAGCAGTAAGAGATAACAGGGCGGACGGTAACCTGAGGGACGAGTGAAAAACCCTCAATCAGCAATAAAATCAAACTCATAAAGAAAATAAATCCAGGGTTTAGAGGGACTTAAGTAAAAGCTTTTCCATGTTTTCATTCATTCGTTCATTAAACGTCTGTTATACCACCGCTTTGTCCTGATCAGGGTCGCGGTGGGTGCAATTCACTGGGCGAAAGGTAGGAAACACTGGACAGGTCACCAGCCCATCACAGGGCAAACACACTCATACCTAGCAGCAATTATGTATCTCCAGTTAGCCTGACTGCATGTCTTAGGAAACTCCTGCAGACACGGGGAGAACATGCAAACTCCACACAGAAAAGACCCGGACCGCTTCACCTGGGAATCAAACCCAAGACCTCCTTGCTGTGAGGCGAGAGTGCTACCCACCGAGCCACTGTGTCACCTGTGTCCATGTTGCCGTAGCCATTATTTGAACATTGGGGAGGGAGCACCACTACACTTTACAGTACATACAGTATTGTTGGGTTGGAACGTCTTACCTTTCATCCTCAACAAACATACTTCTGGTCATTGTAACCAAAAGTATTTGGTCCCCACCAGAGGACTTTATTCTGTGTCCATTTGATCATTAATTTTAAAGCCGCCTCATGAACATCAGCCTCTAAGCCAGGGGTGGGCAATTAAATTTTCCAAGGGGCCACATAAGAAACTGGGACTGTTGTGGAGGGCCGGACCAATAATGTGAACTTAATTCTGCTCAATATTAATTTGATCTTTTTATTTACATTTACATTTTCAGCATTTAGCAGACGCATTTATCCAAAGCGACTTACATTACAGTTACAGTATACAGTCTGAGCAATTAAGGGTTAAGGGCCTTGCTCAAGGGCCCAACAGCAGCAACCTGGCAGTGTTGGGGCTTGAACCAGCAACCTTCTGATTACTAGTCCAGTACCTTAACCACTAGGCTACGACTGTCCACTCTTTATGAAAAGCAGTGAATTGTACAGTTCTAATAAGCTGTTAATGTTTTGATGTTACATTTAGAAAATTAGAAGTAGGCAGAGTAAAAACATCAACATTATTTTACTATTTAAACAAACAAATGTGAACAAAATGTGCAGGTTTTTAAACTTTACACTATTTTGTTTTGAGTCTAATTACCTCATTTGCTTTTCAGTCCTTTGTTATTGTTTAATATTCTTTTTAAAATCACAGAGCTGGTCCTGACTGCTTCAGTTCTGGACGTGTTAAACTTTATAAAACAGTCTTTGTTGCTTGTGCAGTTTAGTTAGAGAAGCTTCACCGTCAATCACACTCGGTTCTGTTCACATCACAGTGAAGCTGATACACTCTCACACACGCAACTCGAAACTTACGGATATTTAATATTATTTAATATATATAATTATATTGCATGTGTGATGTACATTTATTTACATCTCATTTTTAATTGCCTCGAACCTCATGCGGGCCAGATGTGGATTCTAAGCCCATGACATTATAATCCTTGAATTACTGTGGACAATGACACCCATAATTCAGCAGCTTCTAATTCATGGTAGAGCTATTTTTTGACATACAGCCTGACTGGTTGGCTGGACATGAGAAAATATTCTTGACATCAGTGCGTTACATTACATGAATGAAATTTTCCAAGGGGCCACATAAGAAACTGGGACTGTTGTGGAGGGCGTGTGTGAGAGTGTATCAGCTTCACTGTGATGTGAAAAGAACCGAGTGTGATTGACGGTGGAGTTTTTAACAAGACACGAACTTCTGAATTGTTTATTTACTAAAGTCAGATGTAACGCTGGTTAAGGATCAGAATTTAGGCTCTAAATCGCTGTTACGGTACTAAACAGAAATACAAGAACATGAACGATGCGTGTGAATTGAGAAAATATTCACACCCTTTGACTTCTGCACTTTATTGTGAGAATAGATATAATTGCAATTCTTATCATCAATTTCCACTTCATCACCTATAACGACTGCAGTGTTGTTTTGGCTGTATGCTTCGGGTCACGGTCATGTTGGAAGGCGAAGTGTTGTTCCAGTCTGAGTGCGTGCACACTGGTGGTTTTCCTCAAGGATGTTTCTGTATTTTGTTAAAAATTTAACCCACTGTTAAATTCCTACCAGTCTCCCTGCTCCTGCCCATAGCGTGATGCTGCCACCACCATGTTTCACTGTAGAGATGGTCTCAGCCAGTGCTGCGTTTTGTCAGACGTAGTGCTTGCTGTTCTCATCAGACATTTACGTTACATGTACATTTTCGGCATTTAGCGGACGCCTTTATCCGAAGCGACTTACAGTACAGTTATAGTATACGATCTGAGCAACCGAGGGTTAAGGGCCTTGCTCAAGGGCCCAACAGCAGCAACCTGGCAGTTGTGAGGCTTGAACCAGCGACCTTTTGATTATTAGTCCAGTACCCTAACCACTAGGCTACGGCTTGCCATCAGACCACAGAATCTTCCTCATATTGGCATCACTCCATCAGGACAGGTTCTACCAACTCCGCACTGGACTTTCGGAGCTCTTTTTAAGTGACCGTTGAGTTTTCCTATACCTACCTTTTCGACTCCACAAAGGTTCCAGGTTGTGCAGGTGTCTTCTGTTTCAAAATGCTGATGGTACTGTGATCATGGGGCCCACAAACCCTGCGTGTCTGCCTTATTACAATTTTAGTTTAGAATTCTGATTGGAATCTCCAAAACATTACACCCAAAGGTTTGGGGATCATGCAGGATGTCAGATGAACACCGGTGCTTCCTCTAGTTAGTGGTGTTCTCCTAGCAACCACAATTTAGCACAGATACGTCAGCTACTCTGGGGTAGAGCCTTAAAATGCCTTGCTAACTCTTTCTATACAATTTTTAAGACCAATTTATGTTTAAGGGAACTGAAGTGCTCAGGTGGTAGAGCAGAAGCATATCCTACATGATTGTACATGATTGGCTATGTCTGAAGGGGGGTGGAACAGCAGTATATTAGATATATACACTATATGGACACCATTTATATATATATATATATATATATATATATATATATATATATATATATATATATAAAATATTTATGCATTTTCTCCCTTTTAGCGCGTCCAATTGCCCGATTGCGTCACGCTTCCTCTCCACCAATGCCGATCCCTGCTCTGATTGAGGAGAACGAAGCTAACCCACGCCCCCTCCGACACGTGTGCAGCATGCCGTATGCATCTCATCACCTACACTTTGACGAGTGCAGTGCAGCTCAGCGTTGTGTACAGAAGGACACACCCTGAGAGCACTCTTTTCTCGTCTCTGTGCAGGTGCCATCGATCAGCCAGCAGAGGTCGTAATTGCACCCGTCATGAGAGAGACCCTATGGGGCTTAGTCCCGCCCATATCTGAACAACAGGCCAATCGTCGTTCACGATGTATTCGAGATCCCAGCTCTGGTTCCAGCGTGTGTTTTTACCATTTGTAATTAAATAAATGAATAAATGAATCTAACTTTGGTCCAACATCAGTGTCTGACTTTACAAACGGGCACAAATTCTCACAAACACAGTTTCCAGAGGAGTGAAGGTTGTTCCAGACACAAAGGAGACAGCAACTCTACGTACAGTACCAGTCAAAAGTTTGGACACGCTTTCTCATTCCTGTGGTTTTTCTTGATTTTTTTTTATTTTCTACATTGTAGATTAATAATGAAGACATTCAAACTATGAAGGAACACATATGGAATTATGTAGTGAACAAAAGTGTTAAACCAACCAGAATATGTTTTATATTTTAGATTCTTCAAAATAGCTTTTGCTCTAATGACAGGCATTTTCTCAATCAGCTTCATGATGTCACCACCTGGAACGTTTTTTTTTAATGTGTTTGAGAGCATCAGTTGGGTTGTGCAGAGGTCGAGTTGGTAAAATATAAAACATATTCTGGTTTGATTAACATTTTTTTGTTCACTACATAATTCCATACGTGTTCCTTCATAGTTTGGACGTCTTCAGTATTAATCTACAATGTAGAAAATAAAAATAATCAAGAAAAACCACTGAAGAGAAGGCGTGTCCAAACTTTTGACTGGTACTGTGTATTAATACCAACGGTCAGGGTAATGTGTTCAGCCAAATAGTTGAGATTCAGGCCAAAAACATAGCACCACTCTAACCCTGCGTTCACATCGGCAGTGACGATGCAAAAAAACAATCAGAGCTGGCGATTACAGACGACAGGAGGCAACATGAATAGGGATGTAACGATACACTCTACCCACAATGCCATACGATTCACGATACTGGGTTCACGATACGAAGTTTCCTTTTATTATTTCTCTTAGAAAATAAAATAAAATCCTGTATTTGTGCTCATCTTTTGTTTATCTAAATAATGAATCCCCTTTTATTTCTGAGGTAGGTACAAACTATGCAAAACAATTTTGAATGAAGCTCAATGTGGCTGAAAATCCTCGAACTTGGCAACCAGCGTATAGCGCCAGTGACGTCAACCAGGCGAGGTGTGTAGCGCCGGCGCCCTCTGCTGTTTAAAGTCAATATCGATTCATTTTACATGTCAAATCGATATGAATCGTGAAATTTTTGAATCGGTCATTAACTGTATTGTGGTGAATCGTTACATCCCTAAACATGATGCAACAAAATTGAGCCTAACTTTAACTGCCAACTAGGCGTGAAGCGATGTGGCAAAAAGAGTTATAACTAGAGCACTTCATCTACGCCACCGTGGAACGTTACGCTTCTTTTATGGTTCCTTGATGATGGTTTCTACTGAAGACGAAAGAGAAACACATCTTCGTGCTGTCGCCGCCGCGTGAACGCGGGGTAAGAGACCAAAGATAACCTGGGGTATGAGGTAGATCGTGTACAAGCCATTTACACACGCCGCTCAGGTGGCGCCGCAGTAAAAACACACGCTGCGACCAGGGCTGGGATCTCCAGTACATCGTAACGAATCTCGGCTCTGCCTCGCCGGCTGAAGGCCGAGCGGCCACAGGAACGACGATTGGCCGGTCGTTCAGGTGGGCGGGACTAAGCCGGATATGGGCCTCTGGTGCAATTACGACCTCTGCTGGCTGATTAGAGGCGCCGACAGAGAGATGAGGAAGGAGAGCTCTCAGGGTGTGTCCCTCCGTACACAACGCTAGGTGGCACAACACTCGTCAACGTGTGGGTGATGAGATGCATGCGGCTTGCTGCCCACGTGTCGGAGGGGTCAGCATTTGGGCAACTGGACGTGCTAAAGGGGGAGAAAACGCGTTAAAAACAAAATATATATATATATATATGAAGGACACATGAAGGACGAAGAGAAGAAACAGCGCAGGTTTGCAAAACTATTTTATTTACAAATCGAATGGCACAGAAGTGACCGTGGTGGACACACACATGCCCAGATGTTGTAGTGTTTCGCTTCGGAAGCTTATGGAGCGACGGTTTGGCGCGCTAGGCACAACCTTCAGGTTCACGACTGCTGCTTTTACGATCGTGACGTTGGGGACGGAGCCGACGACGGCCACGCGCGTCTACCGTGACTAGCAACGGCGGTGCGGCCCATTCGGTGTTCCAAGCTCAAACGTTAACTGGTAAACTCATGATGGGGACGGGGGACGGCTCGCGCGCGTCATCGGGAGTCGTATTCGATTCTGAATCGTTCAGGCAGTTCGATCATTCGAATCATCGAGGCTTCAGGAACGGCGATCGTAGAAACCTTTCTAAAGCCGAGCGCCGCGGATCACCCACGAGCAAATATGTACAGGTTCATCTACTACACCTACTGCACAGGAGGCCTTCACATACCACCGCTACCCATAATCCCCGAGGCGGGCGGCTCTGGCTTCGGTGTGGCTCATACATGGAGGTAAAAGAGGAAGAGAACGGAAGCTGAACAGAAATAAACTACGGCGTGTTAATGGGAGAGAGGATGAGAGAGGAGCGAGCCGTCGGTGCGAGCGGCGCCGATCAGCCGGCCAGTTTGCTGGCCACCAGCGAGGTCTTCCTCTGAGGCAGATCCTGAGGCGTGGGGATGTGATCGCCGGTGATTTCCGCCTTCTCCGGCTGCGCTGACGGAAGCTGCTTGTTCTTGATCTTGGCCTTCGCCATGTTGTAGTCACCCGAGTCGAAGTACTTTGGCTACAGAGAGAGAGAGAGAGAGAGAGAGAGAGAGAGAGAGAGAGAGAGAGAGAGAGAGAGAGAGCGAGAGAGAGAGCGAGAGAGAGAGCGAGAGAGAGAGAAAGCATTACGGTCACATTTATCAGACGCTCTTATTCAGAAACGTTCACTCAGTAAACACTTCATTACTCTGGTACAAACAGACACCAGCCTAAGAACCAGAGAGGAACCCGTCAGCGCCCCCTAGGCCCTAAGATGTACTAATAATTAGGGATGTAACGATGCACCACAAGACAGTTAAAAATCAGTGCACACGTGCCACGATTCGAATCGGTCATTCATTTAAGATGAATCAATATTCACTTTAAACAGCAGAGGGCGCTGGCGCTGTTCAACTCGCCTGGTTGACGTCACTACAGGGTTGCCAGGTTCGGAATTTTCAAGCCAGATGTATTTATGTGAGGATTCTTTCTTTATTTGTGTTATTCATTAATTTATGTAAAATTTCATTTCAGTTCTTTTTACACAATAAGCATTGTTTGGCATAGTTTGTACCGACCTCAGAAAAAAAGGGCATTTATTATTTAGATCAATTAAGGATAAGCACAAGTACAGTATTTTATTTTTTAAAGAGAAGTAATAAAAGGAAACTTCGTCATAATTTGTCTTCGGGGAAAAAAAATCAGGAAAAAAATCGTATCGTGAACCCAGAATCGTGAATCGCATTGCATCGTGGGTAGAGTGTATCGTTACATCCCTACTAAAAATAGTGAGCAGTTTTTTTATCTACTTAATTTGACAAACAACGTTTAAACAAATATGAGTCTAAGCAAATAAATCATCTTTATCTCCTCTCCTCTGATCACCGCTTCTGTTGCTCGTTGTTTATTGGTGGTAAAACTGACCAATCATGTCGTCCCTCTATATGGGTGGGCTTTGTTATGGCTAACTTTGTGACAAGTTCCACCCGCTGTAGCAGTTACGATAATATCTGTCCGCAGAGCCACGTGGGCGTGACCGTGACGTGTTTTAAACTCCGGACTGTTCTCTACACCATGGTTTCTTTATTTATTAGGATTTTAACGGCGTGTTCTACACTTCAGTTACGTTCATGACAGGGACGGTCGTTACTCGTTACACAAGATTCATCAGCTCACAAGTTTATATCGAACACACTCATGGACAATTTTGCATCTCTACTTAACCTGACTGAACGTCTTTGGACTGTGGGAGGAAACCGGAGCTCCCGGAGGAAACCCACACAGACACGGGGAGAACATGCAAACTCCACACAGAAAGGACCCGGGACCTTCTTGCCGTGAGGCGACAGAGCTACCCACCGAATGTTTACCATACAAACAATGCATCGTTCTCAATACAATCTGGTCCTACTGTGATTTAATATTTATTTATTGTTATTTATGTTACTGTGTAACATTTATTTATTTATTTTTTTCAGCTCACGACTACCCAGGGTTTGAAAATCCTGGTCTACACATTCCTCCGGAAAGTAAACGGAACTTGTGTGGGGTTGCACGGTTCTATTTCTAAGGCTGAACTATCGTCTTTATTTTTTTTATATTATTCCTAATGGAAGACGCTGATATACATCTGATCTCATTTTGAAGAACACGAGCTAACGTAAGCTTTTGTGTTTCTCTTTTCTTTGTGTTTTTGTTATGCAGAAAAAAAAAAAACAACATTATCATATATTAACTTTTTTGGGGTTGTTGATGCTTATTTGAAGCTAAAAGGTCAGTATAAATGTGATTGTGATATGTCTGATATAAAAATCAGCCATAATATTAAAACCACCTCCTTGTTTCTACACTCACTGTCCATGTTATCAGCTCCACTTACCATATAGAAGCACTTTGTAGTTCTACAATTACTGACTGTAGTCCATCTGTTTCTCTACACGCTTTGTTACCCCCTTTCACCCTGTTCTTCAATGGTCAGGACCCCCACAGGACCACCACAGAGCAGGTATTATTTAGGTGGTGGATCATTCTCAGCACTGCAGTGACACTGACATGGTGGTGGTGTGTTAGTGTGTGTTGTGCTGGTATGAGTGGATCAGACACAGCAGCGCTGCTGGAGTTTTTAAACTCCGTGTCCACTCACTGTCCACTCTATTAGACACTCCTACCTAGTCGGTCCACCTTGTAGATGTAAAGTCAGAGACGATCGCTCATCTATTGCTGCTGTTTGAGTCGGTCATCTTCTAGACCTTCATCAGTGGTCACAGGACGCTGCCCACGGGGCGCTGTTGGCTGGATATATTTGGTTGGTGGACTATTCTCAGTCCAGCAGTGACAGTGAGGTGTTTAAAATCCACTCATACCAGCACAACACACACTAACACACCACCACCATGTCAGTGTCACTGCAGTGCTGAGAATCATCCACCACCTAAATAATACCTGCTCTGTGGGGGTCCTGTGGGGGTCCTGACCATTGAAGAACAGCATGAAAGGGGGTAACAAAGCATGTAGAGAAACAGATGGACTACAGTCAGTAATTGTAGAACTACAAAGTGCTTCTATATGGTAAGTGGAGCTGATAAATTAAACAGTGAGTGTAGAAACCAGGAGGTGGTTTTAATGTTATGGCTGAACTACTGGGAGATTCTGCAGGTCTAACACACAGAGGAGCTCTGATTCACGTCTTGCTCACGTTCTTATGGGTGGATCGAGACGAGCCAGAACCGTGACTCAAAGGTACGAGGTGAAGAATGCGGTCTGATAGGTTCTCTAGGGTGGGTCAGGGCTGGACCGCTTCATGCTTTGTGAGCGACATCATTGTTTTGATTTGAACGAGGGCAGCAACAGGAAGCCGGTGACGAGAACACGGAGCCGGGATTCGAACCCACAACCTTCCAACTGAAAGCTCAAAGCCCTACACACTGGTCCAGGGTTTTACAAATGGGTCGCAGAGATAAAATAATAACAATTAAATAAATGAGTTTTAACAGGCACGTTAACATGAAATGAGCATGTGCACGAACGCCCCCTTGTGGAGGCTTTATGTTACATCTTGTAAACTACAGTGAGACCAGACTGCCAGCATTTTTATTAACTGAGTATATTTCACTTTGTGTTCTGTTTCGATGCGTTGGTTGTGTTGCCTGGGTCACAAAATGTAGGTCGCACTAGGACTAGGCTACCGCTGTTCCCAATAATGTGGATGTTTTGCATTATGTACAGAGGCCGAACTCTGCTCATCATTTCATTTATACAACAGGTAGTTCCGACCTTACAATCTGATTGGTTGAGAAGCGTTCTAAGGCCTTTTCACACCACAACTGTATCACTCCGCTGACGCGTTGCCAGTAACGACAAGCATCATGCACACAAACGCGCACGCAGGCGACGCCGACTTTTTTACACAATCTAGCGCAGTGTGTAGGGAACATAAATCAATTGTCTAATATTAGAGATGGGACGATCGGTATCGGCCGATTTTTAATCAAAATATGCTATCGGCGATGTTTCCTAAAAGTAGCCGATCCGATCGTGTGATATATAAAGATCACGTTAAGCTTAACAGCTCAGTGGATCGATCCAGACTTTGAGCTACGAAGCACCAACCATCGCATCACCATTCATCAACCATCGTACAGAAACCATCGTGAAAGCTCTTACGATGTAATTTTGCTGATTGTAATATTTACTTTAAAAAGATAATTCAACCCGGTCACATCTGAGTGGATTCTATCAGCACGTTATATAAACTCCTGGTTCACTTTGGTAAATCGTGAGCGGTTCTTACTTGTGATGTAGATGAGAACAGAAAACGTTACAGAGCCAATCAGAGGCAAAAGTTTATTCATTAGCAAATTCGTTAGTTCAGGATCATCTGCTGAACTTTTAGAAAACTTTTAGCTCCTTAGACGGAACGAGTCTGACTCGGTTACAGATCTGTGGTAATAGCAGTTTAATGAAGCTTTTTAATGAAGCTTTTTAATGAAGCTTTTTAATGTAAGAGTCACACAGAATGTTCTGTAGTAGCTGGTGTTTATTTAAAACCACGATATTTAATTAATAACAGTAAACACGGAGAGATAACTGAGAAGAGAAACTTACGCTTCACATAAAAACGAATCAACTCATGAATCAATGAATCACTTATAGCGATACTGTGAACAAAGCGTCTCGTCTAAAGGCACAAACACACACACACACACACGCGCGCGCTGCTCTGGTTTATCTTTACGCTATCGGCCGATGTCCCTGAAAGGAGATCGGAGATCGGAATCGGTGCCAAAAACCCCGATCGGTCCATCTCTATCTAATATACTGTCTAGTGCACTATGTAGTGAACATGAATCTGTTATCTGATACACAATCTAGTGCACTATGTAGGGAACATTAATGTGTTTGTTACTCGAACAGTTAGCTTAATAGCCCAGTTAGCAGCTCCTAAAAGTTCTGTTATCACCCATAATCCTTTGGTGTGTGCGAGAGGTTTTTTATTTCTTTATTTTTTCCCTTCGGAGGTTCTTGCCTTTTTTCTTCTTGTTCTTCTTACCTCCCTGAAATGAGTTTTTGCAGCTTGGGATTTGCTTTGTAGTGTTAAACTATTTAGCCTACTGTGTTAAGGCAGGGGAGGGAATGTTTACAGGTGCATAGCAGCAACTCATTCGTTGTGGAACTACTTTTTGGCGGAAGGTGTTGTCAATATTAAAGCATAATTGATTTCTTTCTTTCTTTATTTTGTAAAAACTGTTGTATAAAAGCAATAGAACACTTGAGGTCGTGTGTTATCGCGAGTAACATCACGGCCGTGATGATCTACCTGCGACCGAATCACAGCCGTGACGTTATTCGTGATAACACACGACCTCAAGTGTTCTATTGCTTAAATTAACCACACTAATCTGTGATGAGCATGTTTAACTGGTCCCGTCTTGTAAAAGTGACCTTAAAACACATTTAGACATATCCCCTTCCTGCACTTTTAACCTCGTGCACTTAATCCATGCGGGCCTGCACGCCTCCTCCGACACGTAAGGCCATCTGGTTCACGGCGAGGCCTGGCACGTACTGGCACTCAAGCGTCCTCGTGAAACTTTCGAACTGTTCCGCCAATCGAACAGCCTGAGCCGCTCGTCCGAGCGTCTAGCTTTTGTTCTCCAGGCCGTAAACAACACGGGGCTTTATCCAGCACAGTCAAATAACCGCCCGACTGCAGCGTGCTTCATCGAGTAACAACCACTAACAAGCATGTGAACATGCTGGAGAAGTGAAGATACAAGAGAAAGCACTCAGACGGTGGACCATGCCGCGAAAGAGAAGGACGTTCACATCTTAAGGATTTGCTGGACGCCCGTTATCCAAAACCATGAACCATCTGCACCAACTCCCAACGGTGGTGAACTGGAGGTGGTGGGACGTCAACAGTCCATAACGCACTGGACGACCCATGACTGACTGTATTATGCTGTAATAATTCGGGGCGCCGGAGTCTAAAGCTACTTTCTGCAAAACTGACATCTTACACAATTCACATTTTCCCGAGGCGGTTCTGATGGAAACCTGTTTACCCGCCCGAGGTTGAGGAACGAAGTCGAGACCGCCGTGCCAACGATGCTGCTCCTGCCGGATGTGACGGGGACCTGGCGTGTTTGCACCAAGAATGTCAAGAACTCACTACAGACTTTATCACAGACTGAACTGAATAATAATATTTTTGCTAGTTATAACTTTTAGTTCATTTTAATTTGATGTGTGTATGATTTGTGTAAATCCTATTTATTCAAATTATTCTCCAGGCCACCCGAGGAGGACGGGGGTCCCCGCTGAGTCTGGTTCCTCTCTGTCAGGTTTCTTCCTGGAATTTTAAGGGAGTTTTTCCTCGTCACTGTCGCCCTCGGCTTGCTCAACAGGGGTTTTTGTATCTGTCGGTCCTGGATTCTGTAAAGTTGCTTTGAGACCATGTCTATTGTAAAAAGCGCTATATAAATAAATCTGACTTATTTTCCTCTATAAAGAAGGATTTTTGTTTAATATGCAGACTAGGGCTGCACGATATTGGAAAAAAACTGACATTGCGATTTTTTTTCCCCTGCGATATATATTGCGATATTAAAAAAATGCAGGAATTTTCACCACATTATTAATAATATTAATAATGCATGTATCTTACTCTAAATAAGGGGCTCGTCTGTGGAAAAGCGTGGTGCCTACAAGGGATACAAAAGATTATGACCAGCTACATCTTTGTACTGGGTTGAAACTGAGCATTAAACTAAGAAAGCTTCAATATCACATGAGGGAATTATTAACAGGATCGACAAAATGGGTCATTTAATATTTTATTTCACAATCAAAACCTCTTCAAGTAGTAAACATAATTAAAAATAAAACTATACAAACAAAAGAGCAGCTCTACACCCGTTCCAAACCTGAGATGCCTTAGTTACTAAGCTCACTACTGAGGCGTCTTAATATTTCAACGTTATTTCGACTCGAGAACGAGTGAGGATCGGAAGCGTCCTCGGTGATGAAGGCAATCCCAGAATTCACTGCGGCATCTCTTCTCTCACAGAAAGATAAACGTGGCTGACGGTGCGGACGAAGTTATTTTCAAACGTAAATAAATAATTATCGATTTGTAACGAGTGTTTTTATTTGCAGGTTCGGGCTCGTCAGCAGACGTAACAGTTTTCTGTTCACGAATCCAGATGCTGTATCGACACGTTAGCGCCGTCCCACCTCATTCTACTGGTTTTAACGGCGAGATGCTAAATGCTAAACGCTGAAAGTAGCGCGTTCGAATAACCCGCCTTATAAGAGTCGATGACTTATTAGAATCATCACTACTGAGGCGGCCGCACGTGTGGGCGGTGAGACGGCGAGGCGGCTCACCGGGTCGAACACACTGGTGTGGAAACGTCGTGGAAAATGAGGACGTGTGAATTTTCGTTTTGTGTCGAGCAGCAAAAAAGTCGTAGCGCGACGTATTTGGTTTAATTTGCATCGAGTGACATCGCACGTCCCGCCATGTGACTATCGCGCACGCACACATCGCGATGACGACGCTGAAACGATATATCGTGCAGCCCTGATGCACGGGTCAAAATCGTATCCTTCTTTACATCCCAATAAGGGGGTTAGGGAGGGCTGTGAACTTGTGTACCTTAAAAAAAAGAGTCTTAAGTGGCTTGTGTTTCGTGCGGCTGGGTGACTTACAAACACAGTTTGTTGCGGTTGGATTGGAAGGCCAGTCTACCTTCAGAATTACAGCCTACTCCTTTAGCATGTGTCTAAATGAAAATGATAAAGATCGACCCCTGCTGACCCCCCCGATCCCGGACAGAAAGCTGCTCACCCCTTTCTGCAGTCGTTTCCGGAGCAGATCGGAGCCTCCCGCTTTGGCTGGCAGGTTTGGATACCTGGCCTTGAGTTTGGCCTCCTCCGCTCTCTCCGGACAAATCACGTCACTCTCCACGTCCTGCCAAAGAAAAGCATCATTTACATACCGCGTGGCCAGCGAGAGAGAGACGCATTCGTAACCAAATTACTTACCAAAGTACCAAGAGCAGTGAGCATTTGGGTGGGAAGCATAACTTGGTCTGATGCAACTCATCACTTATGTCACTTGTTGGCGAATGAATGGTTATTTTTCCAGTGCTTCAGGTCCCAACCAGTCTATCAATATATTACTTATCATATCAAACCACACTGCTGTGAATCAGGACACCATTTAGGATTCAGATATCAAAACAGGAGCACGTTCACCTCTATAATGCCAGCAGAAGTGTGGAGAGTGGAGTTTGCACTACGTGTTTTTAATAACAAACGGGTCTGGACTGCAGGCTGACCAGCCTATCACCCGCACGCTCCAACTGTGCAGCCATTCTTTGCTCTGATTGAGGAGAACGAAGCTGACCCACGCCCCCTCCGACACGTGGGCAGCAATCCGTGTGGATCTCATCCCCCACACATTGACGAGTGTCGTGCCACCTAGCGTTGTGTACGGAGAGACACACCCTAAGAGCGCTCTTTCCTCATCTCTGTGTAGGCGCCTCTAATCAGCCAGCAGAGGTCGTAACTGCACCATTCTGACAGCAAGAGACTCATATCCGGCTTAGTCCCGCCCATATCTGAACAGCAGGCCGATCGTCGTTCATGCGGCCGCTCAGCCTCAGCCGGCAGGCAGAGCCGAGACTCGATACGATACGATGTATTCGAGATCCCAGCTCTGGTTCCAGCGTGTGTTTTTACCGCTGCGCCACCTGAGCGGCCTGCAGCCATTCTTATATTAAGCACTGACGACCCGGAAAAAGACACGGTCCAGAAGGTAAGATATATATTTCTGATTTTAACTGGGCTGATGTTTTATTATCGTAAGACAGTCTCTATGCCCATGGTGATGTTAAGCCTGCTTGGCAGTGGACAGTGCCACCTGCGTAGGATTACTTTTGACCATCGAGACAACTCGTCTCGTCATAAGTTTGAGTTTTCCCCACGTGACCTTGACAAGACGCCAGTGCTCCATGTACTTTGTAATGGGTGATTGAAGATCATTGCACTTCCTACAACCCCAAGCGATCATCTAAACTGATGTACGTATATTTCTGACACTGATCTTCTTATTCAAAACAGCATCTGTGACTAATGTGACAAACTATATGATCAAATGTATTGGGACACCCCTTATATCTACTGAATTCATCTGTTTAATAAATCAATTACATAAAGAGAATATTGTGCTTCCGATGCTGCAGCGACAGTTTAGGGAAGGCCCTTTCCTGTTCCAGCATGACTGTACACCTGTGCACAAAGCAATCTCTATAAAGACATGAAGAAAAGTTCGGTTTGACCTCAGCCCCGGTCAACAGCTTTGGAATGGACCTGCATCAGTGGCCAGCCATACAAATACTGATTTGACTAAATGGGCACAAATTCCCAGAGACATACTTCAAAATCTTCTCAGAAGAGAGGCTGTTTCCTAGCTAAAAGATCACATAAAGGTCACCCTGTTTTATTATTATTTGTTTTTGAGCTTCAGGTGTCCATATACAGTAGTTTTGGTTATATAATGTAGATTTACCTTACAAGTAGGGATGTTAATGATTAACTAGTTAACCGATAAGCGATAATCTCTACAGAGTAATAAAACTTATTTAAAACGTGATAAATAAAAATATAGCTTTAAAGGAGGGTGTACTTTCTTTTTCCTAAAGCAGTGTGTACTTTAAAGGGTAAAACCCAGCAACAAACAACATACAACCTTCATTTTTTTAAATTATATCAATTATTTACATTTATTCACACTTATAAGAACCTATTCTAAACATTCGTTTTAGCAGGAAAACACGAGCCTAGAACTGGCTGCATCCCAAATTACTTCACATCGTATATCAAGTGCACTAGATAAGGCGCCTCAAAGCTCAAAAACACGTTACCCTAGTGCACTAGTGTAGTGAACGAGGCAGAATTTAGGACACAACCCAGTCAATCGTTCAACTGACACCTATGTTAGCTAGCAAAAGAACAACTCGGCCGAATTGGCAATAAATTAGAAACGCATTTAAGTAGAAAGATCAGTAAATAAATAACCAATTATTGTAACTGCATATAAGTATGTACTGGCCAGCATTGTTAATATTAATGTCAGTTTCATTTGCGTATGTTCTGTTGAACTAGCATTAGCCGAGTCAGCTAACCGCCAGAAATCGAATCAATAATCCCGCTAAATGTTTTCTTTTTTTAATTTGACCTCAGAATCACTTACTTTCTGCTCGTCCGTCGTATCTACGGTCTTTGTGTTTTCGTTTCCTTCCGACATGATCTTTTCTGTGTTATTTAACGACACCACGGATCAAAACAATGACGCGGCTCGGCGCACTGACATTAGCTATCGGTTCTGTCCGCCCATTAAGGGAAACCTAGAGCAGGGAGTCGGTTCAAAGAGTCGACTCACAAAATTCCTGCTTTGACAACGAAGAGTCTTCTACTTTTTCTTTGAGTCGATTCCGGGAGTCGACTCTTCAAATCCAGCATCGAGAACGGACACTCTACTTGGGAGGTTTAACAAAAGTAAAAGTCTGAAAAAAGTTAAATAGAACACCGAGAGCAGATGCTTTTAAACATTATTTTATTATACAAACAATACCCAACCATATTCCGTTCTGTAGCATGAATAAAATAATAAGCAGGTTCAACTGATTCAAAACTGTAGTAAGAATTTAATGGGGGAGAGAGCAAATCTACTGTGGGTTGGGTTGGTGTTCCTGCCATTCTAAAACATTCCTGCCGTATCAGCAGCTGATGGGAACACTAACGGATCCCAACATTTCACAAAGCTAGTGTGTGGAATTTGGATAGCAAGTGAAACAAGATCTAAGTGACTTTGAAAAAGGGTTCATTATCAAAGCAAGAATGTCAGAAGCTTCATTCACATCATCTGTTTAGCTGGCTTTTAAATAGGAATGATATTCGTATAACATAATATTCGTATTTGTATCTGTCGAATAGGTGTTTACAGTGTAAATTGATGGGAAGGTCATTTAATGAGTGTGACGTGTAGGCATGAGTGTCAATAACACAACTGTATATGAACTACAATCGGCAATCAATTAATGAATAACTGAATTAAATCATTATTGCAAACTAAACAATCACCCGGTCAATTTAATGGAACATTTTTATAACAAATGATTTTACTTTTAAAATTTACAGTAAACACTGACTCAGAACAACTTTACAGAATCCAGGACTAAAAATCCTGATTAGATGTCGAGAACAACAGAGGAAACAAGAAACAATCCTTAGCAGGAACTACACTCAACAGGGACCTCCAACCTCCTCGTGTGGCCTAGAGGATCATTTGGATGAAACAGAATTACACTAAACAAAGCAGATATGTAAAAAAAATATTTTAACAAACCCCCAAGCTCTGTGCTTTTGTCTATAGCTGGGGTGGACAGTCCTGGTCCTAATGGGCTGAACTGAGCACATATGCTTTTACCAGATGTTAAACACTGGTAGATGATTTAGGACCAACATGTCTCCACCAATATTTTAAAACCACCAACTGACGGAAAATCTTTTAAAATATCGGATTTCTATCCCAGTAGTATGGTTTCTGAGATTTAAAGCCAAACCACATTAAATGGTGGTACAGCAGTTTCATGTTACAATTATGTAAAGTGATTAAGAAAGCAAATAAAATATTCAAAATATATTTGAGTACATATAATCTCAGCAAACTCAATTTTAAATCCTGTATCTTATTCAGAAATGCAGTCGTTCCAGAGGATATATATATATATATATAAAACTGGATCCAGAGGAAACAATCCACCCTGTGCTTACTCATTCACATTGACTCATATCCACCTACTGGCATGTTTTAGGTCTGTGGGTGGTAATCAGAGTAATCAAAAAGTAAACCCACACTAATTAACCAGAGATGCAGATTAAACCTGGGTTGCTGAAACTATGCCACACCAACACTACCTGCTGTGCCAGATATTTGGTCATGTAATCGTAATGCTATGTGCTCAAGGTTTTCCTCAATGCCATGTTTACATGTTCGAAATCGTGAGTCGAAAAGGAATCGATTCATCATGTATCAGCATATTGAATCAGAATTGGAGTCGACTCCAATACTCGCATCCGGGTACTTTACCACCGCGCCAGTTTCCCTCCCTGCGTTGAGGGGAAGATGAACATTTAAACGTAATGGCGGTTCATGTGATTTACAGTGTTATTACAGTTTAATGTCGGTAATTATGTTAAAATAATGACCGTGTGTGTCATTTTTAGTTTGGCTGGACACTGTGATGAGAAAATAATGTAGCAGTAAAGCTTTCTAGCCACTTACTGAGAGCTTTGATGTGTGTGTTGTAGCAGTAAAGCACTTTATATGAACACAAACACACTGTCCACAAAACCTTTAATATATGTACATTTAGATGCTGAATAAACAAAAACTGACAGTATTTGTGTAAATAAACAGCTTGTACAATATATTGAAAAACATTTGACACCCCAACACATCACTTTCCACCTATCTTGCATTGTACATTTGTCTGAAATCATGTTTACTCTGGTGTGATGTATGTGGGTGATTCTTTAGTTGGGGGAACTTTTACGTCCCTAGGTTATAAATTTGTGTTAAAAATACTTTATTACAAAACAAATATTTTAGAAATTAAAAAGATGCATTACTAAAAAAAATACATACCAAAATAATTATGATTTATATTTTTTTATGATGATTTAAACATCAATATTTTGCTACTTTGGCCTTGTCACCAACCCAGACTTTAAAACTTCTCTGCTCTAATAAAATGCTAAAAAGTGATAAATTCATTATAAAAATCACAATATGAGTTTCATAATAACTTTTTTTTTACATATTCGTACAACCTATGCATATTTTTGAGCAATATATTACTGTCCCCGGCATTATCGTCATTACCGCAACAGTGTACGGTTTCTGTAGGGAATCATTTGAAGGTGACACTTGTTTATGTTGTAACCATGGAAACAAAGACTGGCAAGGAAGCACATGCCAGCCATGAGAAAAGATTAACATTTTAATGTCTGGAAATGTGAGTAATTTAATCATGTATTCCTCCTGATCATAGAGTATATTTATTCAGCGTCATTACCATTAACATCAATATGGCAGTACTTTACCAAAAAAACACATTATTTATATGTATTTAAAGTGCATCTTGTACTAGCTGTGGACTAGCTTTAGCAAATCCATGGCCACTTCGCAAATAAATTTGAAATATTAAAATTCAATTGTAGCCATCATTAAGTCTTTGCTCTAAAGCATGTAAGCATTATCTTGACATAATTAAAACTAAATTATTACTAATTTTATTTTTCAAAACTTAAGATGGTAAAAAGAGCCCGCAACTGAAGAATCACCCATATAACACATACAGTCTTTCTTACACATTTCCTAAATGGTTTTACCGCTAAACACTCTATTTAGTATTTATATTATGGTTGTTACTTCATGTTACTTGGTCATTTATTTATTGAGGAAAATTATCCAATATTACATATCTGTGAGTGGCAAAAGTATGTGAACCTCTAGGATTCGCAGTTAATTTGAAGGTGAAATTAGAGTCAGGTGTTTTCAATCAATGGGATGATAATCAGGTGTGAGTGGGCACCCTGTTTTATTTAAAGAACAGGGATCTATCAAAGTCTGCTCTTCACAACACATGTTTGTGGTAGTGTATCATGGCACGAACAAAGGAGATTTCTGAGGACCTCAGAAAAAGAGTTGTTGATGCTCATCAGGCTGGAAAAGGTTACAAAACCATCTCTAAAGAGTTTGGACTCCACCAATCCACAGTCAGACAGATTGTGTACAAATGGAGGAAATTCAAGACCATTGTTACCCTCCCCAGGAGTGGTCGACCAACAAAGATCACTCCAAGAGCAAGGCGTGTAATAGTCGGCGAGGTCACAAAGGACCCCAGGGTAACTTCTAAACAACTGAAGGCCTCTCTCACATTGGCTAATGTTAATGTTCATGAGTCCACCATCAGGAGAACACTGAACAACAATGGTGTGCATGGCAGGGTTGCAAGGAGAAAGCCACTGCTCTCCAAAAAGAACATTGCTGCTCGTCTGCAGTTTGCTACAGATCACGTGGACGAGCCAGAAGGCTACTGGAAGAATGTTTTGTGGACGGATGAGACCAAAATAGAACTTTTTGGTTTAAATGAAAAGCGTTATGTTTGGAGAAAGGAAAACACTGCATTCCAGCATAAGAACCTTATCCCATCTGTGAAACATGGTGGTGGTAGTATCATGGTTTGCGCCTGTTTTGCTGCATCTGGGCCAGGACAACTTGCCATCATTGATGGAACAATGATTTCTGAATTATATCAGAGAATTCTTAAGGAAAATGTCAGGACATCTGTCCATAAACTGAATCTCAAGAGAAGGTGGGTCATGCAGCAAGACAACGACCCTAAGCACACAAGTCGTTCTACAAAGAACGGTTAAAGAAGAATAAAGTTCATGTTTTGGAATGGCCAAGTCAAAGTCCTGACCTTAATCCAATCGAAATGTTGTGGAAGGACCTGAAGCGAGCAGTTAATGTGAGGAAACCTACCAACATCCCAGAGTTAAAGCTGTTCTGTACGGAGGAATGGGCTAAAATTCCTCCAAGCCGGTGTGCAGGACTGATCAACAGTTACCGGAAACGTTTAGTTGCAGTTATTGCTGCAAAAGGGGGGTCACACCAGATACTGAAAGCAAAGGTTCACATACTTTTGCTACTCACAAATATGACCAAGTATAATATTTTTGTCTCATTTGTTTGACTGGATTCTCTTTATCTACTTTTAGGACTTCTGATGATGTTTTAGGTCATATTTATGCAGAAATATAGAAAATTCTATAGGGTTCACAAACTTTCAAGTACCACTGTATATACAAAAGCAATTATTTACACCGTAGTTAAACATAGTACAATATAGTACAGTTCAAACATAATATTGTATTGAACAGATTCAATCCGATCAGGATCAGGTATGCGGACCACACCTAAATATGGGAGCACAGAGGAAAAAAAAGAACAAATATGGTCATATCCAAGATCGTTGAAAATTGCCTCCATATTTTCCACTGGAATTGAAAGGAATGATGAATCACGAGTAATGAGTAGGTGGGTTGGGGTGTATTTTTTACAACGATAATCCAGTATCACTTTATCCTTTTGTCAGGACTCTCACAGCAAATCAGGTTTCTAGATTTTAGATTCTGAAAATGGACAATACGATGGTATGATTAGACATCAAAATGTATAATTACAATGAACAGAATAAACTCATAAAGATTAGTTTTTCACCATTTGTAAACTATCTATATAACGTCAATCACTTACTCCAACTTCGCCAGTCTGTAGTTTTCATCATCCTTGAAGTTTGCCAGCTGATGCACTGCCTGATCGCCTATATCATTGGAGCTCATATCAAGCTCTCTCAGGTGTAATGAGCGATTTGAACTCAGAACTTTGAGCAGAGCAGCACAGCCTTCGTCTGTAATCTTGCAATCATGCAGCCTGTAGAATATACCAAGTATAAAGTACAATTATGACTCATCAAACGTCTTCTTTTACAAGAGCTTATCTTGATTCACTAACAAGTAGATAAATCAGGTAAATTTAGACAGGTTTTAGGAGAAAGTTCAGCATGAAATACAATGTTTACCTGTCTGACAAAAAAGGGGGTTACTGACTATTAAAGTGGGTCACAAGAGCTTTCTCTCTCATCGCTCTTGGACTCAATAGTGCCTTACTGTATGTGACCTCCCACCAAATTTAAAATAGAAAGTTTAGATGGTTTTCCTTAATATTTAGTACTGTAAAAGTGTAAGAGATTGTGTGCAGAATATATTTGGGGGCTGTCAAGTTTTAGTGTGTAGAAGAGAAGAGAAAGAGCAGCATCTGCACCAGCCACATCAGAAGGTAGGAAATAAAGAAACAAGTACGCTTGTTATTCAGTTTACTGTCAAATATCCACCTCACAGGTCCACACAGTGTCATTTTACTCTGTACCTATACCTAAAAGGAAAATGTATTCATAAACAATGGGTTTCAAAAGTTTCAGACCACTAGTGAAGATGCTTCTATTTTGCAAGTTGATTATTTGAAATAAAATGCATTAATTTCTGAATTTCTTATTATTTGGCACTACTAAAAAGCAAGTCAGCACATTTGTGAAAGTAGCCCTGTCAATTTATTTGTACAAAAGGACAGATATCATTGAGTCTGATCACTTATGTATTATTTACGTGCCACACTGGTCATTTGTGTATATAATTAAGTGTCAGGAATTTATTTAATAGCACCTTAACATCATGCATAATGTAGAAGTAATCCATGAACTTACTTCAGTGTATCGATTTTACACTGTGGCTTGTTTAGTAGATCAGAGATTAACTTCATTCCAGAGTCTCCTACTGTATTCCAGCCCAGATCGAGCTCTTTCAGGTGAGAAGGGTTCCTTATGAGAGCTGAAATCAGACGAGTGCTGCCGTCCTCTGTAATGCTGCAGTCGAACAGTCTGTACAAACAAAACACTTTATATTAAACCCTTAAACAAAGAACCTTCGTAATTTGAGAGAAATGTGCTGACGTTACTTTAGTGTCTCCAGATTACAGTGTGGATCCCTCAGTAGATCAGAGAGCAGGTGGATTCCTGTGGGTCCCGCTTTATTCCTTCCCAAATTCAGAGCTTTGAGGTGAGAAGGATTCAAACTCAGAGCTTTAATCACAGCAGTAAAGCCATCGTCCATGAAACCGCAGTTATTCAACCTGCCAAAACAAGAAAAGACAAACTGAGATTTACACTGGGTCTGGGTATAATGAGCAGCTCCAGCTCACACAATCAGGCATGCATGTGATCTAATCCCAGTGGTACTCATAGACAACCCAGTGTAATTAAAAGTAAATAAAGAGCTTCTTCCACATGGGACTCTATCTTAGAAGATTGTCTCCAGTGGCACCAGCAGTAGGACAATATTCACAAGGTCCTAAAAGTGTCAGACTGCGGACACACCAGTCTATGGTGGGATTTTTCAGAATGGCTTCCTCTTTGATATGAGATCAGCTTTATTTACAGCTACATTAAAACTGTGCCTAAAGCAAGAAGGAAGTTCCTAGTAAGAAGCACATGTTTATGGAGTATACCTTAGTCTGGACCACAATTAGAGTTTTGTTGATGGTGGGCCAACACACTGTCGATCATAATGATCCGAAACATCCCATGCTTATTAAGCTGGGTTGAGAGTACTGGGTTGAGAGTACTGTGAAGGCCACAGTAGAAGATTAGTATCACACTCAAACTACAAAAACTAGTCTTATGCTAAACTTTAGACATCCCTGGTCAAATTCCATGTCTTGTTTTTAGAATGTATTGTTAAATTAACACATCCTTTGCAGGTAACACACTTTTAGAAAATATGCATACATAATAAATGGCTAAAAGTATGTGGACACCTGACCACAAGCTTGTTGAAGACGCTATTCTAAAATTTTGGCCATTACTATAAAGCCGGTCCCCCTTTGTCTCCAGTTTCTGAGAAGGCTTTCCGTATGGTTTTGAGGTGGGTGTGTTTTTGTCTTGAAATCTTTCAGGTTAATAAGCATGTGTAAGAGCGATAAGGCCTGACATTCCAATTAATCCCAAAATTGTTTATTTGGGTTGAGAGGTCCTTTACATGGGACTCATTTACATTTCTAGCATTCAGCAGATGCTTGTGACTTCCTCAGTGCACATTTTCTTACAAATAAACAACAGTTTAAGAACATAAATCTGCTAAAACACTGTCATAACAAAGATAGACAGGTAGAAAAAGCATTTCAAAATAAATAAATCATAGACTTTAGTAGATCAAGACGAGCCAGACTTGATGGCTTGATGGGGAATGTGTAGTTGAGGGATGATCTGTTTTTGGCAATTGGGCAATTATTATTGTCTCTCTCTTGTGTGTCTGAGATCTGTGCCTATGCTTGCAATCATGTGTCAGATGCTGGAAAAATTTTAAATGACCTTTTTATCAGACAGCAATAATGGAACAATAACCATATAATGTAAATAAATGATGTTCTTACCTTAATGTCTCTAGTTTACAATATGGACTCTGCAGTGCCTCAGAGAGACGCTTCACCCCTGAATCCCCCAGTTTATTCTGGCTGAGACGAAGCTCTCTCAGACATGACGTGTTTAAACTGAGAGTCGATGCAAGAACTGAGCAGCTTTTCTCAGTGAGACCACAAGCACCAAGTCTGAAGTAAAATTAACAAACATACGTTAAAACATGCACTGATCCTACCTGACTGCACATGCATCCATTCCCTGGCGATCTGGGTTCCACAATAAGTAAGTGAAGTTCTCACCTCAGTATCTCCAGTTTACAACATGGGCTGTTCAGTCCAGCCGAGAGCAGCTGAACTCCAGAGTCCAGCAGTTTGTTGTCACTCAGGTCGAGCTCTTTTATACACGAGCAGGTTGTGGTGAGAATCGTTGCCAGAGCTTTACAACTTTTTTTTGTAAGATTACTCTCACACAGCCTGAAGAAAAAATGTACACTTGATTCACATATTGATGACCAACTCAGATATTCAGCTTATCACTCATTTCCATAATGTAATTATTAGCAAAATTAAATTTCAATAATCTCTCTTTTTTATGCATTTTCTCCCGATTTTAGTGCGTCCAGTTTATACCCAACTGCATTAAGCTTCCTTTCCACTGGAGCTGACCCCCGCCCTGATCGAGGAGAGTGAGAGTGAGCCCCTCCGGCACGTGCGCAGTAGCCGGTTCTTTTCATCTGCACGAGGCGAGTTCATATGTGGATCAGCTTTGTGCACGGAGAGCCACACCCTGATCAGCATTATTCCTCGACTCTGTGCAGACGCCATCAACCAGCCAACGGAGGTCGTAATTTGCTCAGTTATGAGCTCCCTATTCTACTTGTCCTACCCTATGAACAACAGCCAATCGTTGTTCATGCAGCCGCCCAGCCCAGCCGGACGGCAGAGCTGAGATTCGATACGATGTATTCGAAATCCCAGGTCTGGTGTGCTAGCGTGTTTTACCTCTGCGCCACCTGAGCGGCAGGTTTGTAGATTTTAAAAGGCTCAACTACAGGTTAATTTTATCAGGTGATGGTCCTACATAGTTAGTTTACATCACTCTACCAAACTCTCAAAGATAAGGACACTGGTATTGATATAAGATACAGTATGATGTACATTTATATAGAGCTATATTATAAAAGCTATAGAACCACATACACAGCTCTTCTGGATGCTTTGGCCACTGGCAGCAGTTTCAGGAAGCATTCTTCTGATGCTACGTATTTTTTCAGATTAAACACCTCCAGCTCCTCGTCTGAGTTGAGGATCACAAACACCAGAGCTGACCACTGCACTGGAGACAGCTGGACTCCACGCAGGCGATAATTTTCTTCCCTGGTCAGATATCTTTGGACCTCTTTTTCCAGAGAAGCGTCATTCAGTTCATTCAGACAGTGGAACAGATTGATGAATTTTTCTTCTGATGGATTCTCATGAATCTTCTGCTTCATGTACTGAGTTATTCCACAGTCAGTATCGGTAGCACTGTGAGCGCTGCGTCCCGTCGGGGTCAGTAGACGTTCTAAAAGAACCGAGTTGGATTCCACTGACAGGCCAAGCAGGAAGCGAAGGAAAAGGTCTAGGTGCCCGTTGTCACTCTGTAAGGCCTTGTCCACAGCTGTCTTCAACAACTCAGGGAGGGTTGTGTTTCTGGAAAGGCCGAACAGTCCAGAGATCTTTCCATTGATACAGGAGAAAAAGACGTAAACGGCTGCGATATGTTCCTGAACACTCAGATGAACGAAGCTGTACATCTTCCCCAGATTCAGGGTGAACTCCTCTATAAAGATTTGGGTGCAAACCCCAGAGTACACTGTTGCCTCCCTGACATCGATGCCACACTCTCTGAGGTCGTCCTCGTAGAAGATCAGGTTGCCTTTCTTAAGCTGTTGGAAAGCCAGACTCCCAAGTTTCAGTATGATGTCTGCAGTCTGGTGAGGATCCTTTTTATATTTCCCTCGATACTTCAGGGTCCCAAACTCGATTATTAAAACCAGGAAGTGTGTGAACATTTGTGTCAGGGTTTTGGGAATCTCTCCGGTCACCGCTTCACTCAACCTCCTTTCTAGAACAGTGGCGGTGATCCAACAGAAGACCGGCATGTGACACATAATGTAAAGGCTTCGAGATGACCTCAGGTGGGCTATGATTCTATCAGCCAGGGTCCGTTCACTGATTCTTTTTCTGAAGTATTCCTCTTTTTGTGGGTCACTGAACCCTTGCACCTCTGTTACCCGGTCAACGCGATCCGGCGCAATCTGACTGGCCGCTGCCGGCCGAGAGGTTATCCAGAGAAGAGCGGACGGAAGCAGATTCCCCTTGATGAGATTCGTCAGCAAGACGTCGACTGAAGCCGACTCGTTTAGATCAGACAAGAGTCTGTAGTTCTGAAAATCTAGAAGAAATCGACACTCATCCAGACCATCAAAAATAAACAGAACCTTGCGGTGGTGAAAGTCTGTGTTAAGCTGTTTAGTTTCAGGGAAAAACCAGTGAACAAGCTCCACCAAACTGAGACGTTTCCCCTTCATCAGATTTAACTCTCTGAAGGGAAATGGGAATATGAAATCCAAGTCCTGATTCGCTTTCCCTTCAGCCCAGTCCAGAATAAACTTCTGCACAGACACCGTTTTTCCAATTCCAGCAATTCCTTTAGTCAGCACCGTTCTGATGCCTCTGTCCTGTCCTGGTAAAGACCTGAATATGTCGTTGCAGTTGATGGGTGACGCCTGAATCGTTAAGCGCCTGCATGACCTTTCAATACATCTGACCTCATGTTCATTATTGACTTCTCCATATCCACACTCTGTGATATAGAGATCTGTGTAGACCTCGATCAGGAGTCTCGAGATCCCAGCTTGTGTCGGGATTCCTTCGTTAATTCTCTGAAATCTGCTCCACAGTTTGGATTTATATAAATGCAGCAATACAGAGTCCTGTCCTGAGGGGTCGAAAGAAGCAAGAGATCAGATCAGGTTCTGTTTTAGATTATAATAAAGGCATGTTCTGAGAAATACAATCAGAATTTGTCTTTTAATGTTATTTAATAATTTTCTTACGAGTTTGGTGCATCTGTTGGATCTGTTTCTGCAGCATTTTTAAATTCGTCTGGTATTTATAATCAGCGCTGCTATGACCCGGCTTTTCCTTCATCATGTTAGTATAGTATTTATTAAACCTGTTAACAATCGTAGTGGTTAAAACACATGAATTCAGAAATTAGAAGAGGTGTCACAATAATTTTATCTATATAGCATACACTGATCAGCCATAACATTAAAACCACCTCCTTGTTTCTACACTCACTGTCCATTTTATCAGCTCCACTTACCATATAGAAGCACTTTGTAGTTCTACAATTACTGACTGTAGTCCATCTGTTTCTCTACATGCTTTGTTAGCCCCCTTTCACCCTGTTCTTCAATGGTCAGGACCCCCACAGGACCACCACAGAGCAGGTATTACTTAGGTGGTGGATCATTCTCAGCACTGCAGTGACGGCACTGACATGGTGGTGGTGTGTTAGTGTGTGTTGTGCTGGTATGAGTGGATCAGACACAGCAGCGCTGCTGGAGTTTTTAAACACCGCACTGTCACTGCTGGACTGAGAATAGTCCACCAACCAAAAATATCCAGCCAACAGCGCCCCGTGGGCAGCGTCCTGTGACCACTGATGAAGGTCTAGAAGATGACCGACTCAAACAGCAGCAATAGATGAGCGATCGTCTCTGACTTTACATCTACAAGGTGGACCGACTAGGTAGGAGTGTCTAGTAGAGTGGACAGTGAGTGGACACGGTGTTTAAAAACTCCAGCAGCGCTGCTGTGTCTGATCCACTCATACCAGCACAACACACACTAACACCACCACCATGTCAGTGTCACTGCAGTGCTGAGAATGATCCACCACCTAAATAATACCTGCTCTGTGGTGGTCCTGTGGGGGTCCTGACCATTGAAGAACAGCTGCAGAGAAACAGATGGACTACAGTCAGTAATTGTAGAACTACAAAGTGCTTCTATATGGTAAGTGGAGCTGATAAAATGGACAGTGAGTGTAGAAACATGGAGGTGGTTTTAATGTTGTGCCTGATCAGTGTATATCCTTTATGTTCAACTACTACACACCTACTAGCCATTTTATAAGAAACACTATACAGATACCGGTATATACTATACAGAACAGCCTTAAATTCAAAGGTGCTTCATTAAATTCAGATCTGTTGACATTTATGGAATCGGGTTGAGACGACATGGCTGTGACATTCACATCATGTTTGACTGGTATTAGTGGGTGTAACATGTGCCAAGAGACATCACCAGCTCAACAGTTGAATTTATGCTTCAGACACCAAATTCCGACCCTGGCATTTGCATCTGAACAGAATATTTCATCCTATCTTCTAGTTTTGGTGAGGCTGACAGAACTAGAACCCAATAATCTGCTGCTGTGCACCATGAGATGCTTTTCTGCTCACCATGGTTGTAAAAATAGAAATTCGTGTTACTGTAGGCTAGTGTTTTCCTCAGCAGAACTTCTGCTCACTGGGTGCTTTTTGTTTTTAGCACTATTTTGTGTAATATTAGGAAATCAGAAGTTTTTGACGTACTCAAACCAATCCCACAGATTACACACTGTTGGGTCCCTGAGCAAGTCCCCTAAAGCACTAGAACAATTTTAATTGTTGACGGTCAGTGGTAGCTCAGGGCTCAAGATACTAGACTAGAAATCACAAGGTTGCTGGTTCAAGCTGCACCACCACCAGGTTGGCAATGCTGGGCCCCTGAGCAAGGTCCTTAACAGTCACAGCTGTAAGTGTATTTAAGTAAAATGTAAATGTTTATATCTTACCTTTGATTGCGAAATCGTATTGGTTCAATTATTGAATTATGACTCTTCATAGACACAGCACTGGGTTCAGAATCCTCAGAACTGTTTAAATATACAAAAGATGATCAGGAAGAAAATTAAACACACTTTAGTTTAATATTTGCAGATCTGTGATCCACGATGAATTTAACCCTTATTGTTTAGGCGTGAGGGAGAAATATTGGTCTGTGCCTGTATGTCGGTCCATTGGTGGACTAAGTAGCTAATGTAACACGCCCTTAACAATCACAAAGTAAGTGTAAGTGTCTTCAGGTAAAAGCGTCTGCTAAATGCCGTAAATGTAAACGTTTATATCTTACCTTTGCATACTAAATCGTATTGGTTCAATTATTGAATTATGACTCTTCATAGACACAGCACTGGGTTCAGAATCCTCAGAACTGTTTAAATATACAAAAGATGATCAGGAAAAAAAGAATAATAAAGACAAACAGTTATTTCCAAGATGATAAAGACCGGGTTGAGCTTCATTTTAAGAAATTAATTGGCTTTTCTCTTTTTATTCACTCAGTAAGTGACTGAATGTTTTATTGGTGGTAAATCTATGTCCAATACACTGATCAGCCATAACATTAAAACCACCTTATTTCTACACTCACTGTCCATTTTATCAGCTCCACTTACCATATAGAAGCACTTTGTAGTTCTACAATTACTGACTGTAGTCCATCTGTTTCTCTGCATGCTTTGTTACCCCCTTCCATGCTGTTCTTCAATGGTCAGGACCCCCACAGGACCCCCACAGAGCAGGTATTATTTAGGTGGTGGATGATTCTCAGCACTGCAGTGACACTGACATGGTGGTGGTGTGTTAGTGTGTGTTGTGCTGGTATGAGTGGATCAGACACAGCAGCGCTGCTGGAGTTTTTAAACACCTCACTGTCACTGCTGGACTGAGAATAGTCCACCAACCAAAAATATCAAGCCAACAGCGCCACGTGGGCAGCGTCCTGTGACCACTGATGAAGGTCTAGAAGATGACCGACTCAAACAGCAGCAATAGATGAGCGATCGTCTCTGACTTTACATCTACAAGGTGGACCGACTAGGTAGGAGTGACTAATAGAGTGGACAGTGAGTGGACACGGTGAGTAAACTCCAGCAGCGCTGCTGTGTCTGATTCACTCATACCAGCACAACACACACTAACACACCACCACCATGTCAGTGTCACTGCAGTGCTGAGAATGATCCACCACCTAAATAATACCTGCTCTGTGGGGGTCCTGACCATTGAAGAACAGCATGAAAGGGGGTAACAAAGCATGCAGAGAAACAGATGGACTACAGTCAGTAATTGTAGAACTACAAAGTGCTTCTATATGGTAAGTGGAGCTGATAAAATGGACAGTGAGTGTAGAAACATGGAGGTGGTTTTAATGTTGTGCCTGATCAGTGTATATCCTTTATGTTCAACTACTACACACCTACTAGCCATTTTATAAGAAACACTATACAGATACCGGTATATATTATACAGAACAGCCTTAAATTCAAAGGTGCTTCATTAAATCCAGATCTGTTGACATTTATGGAACCGGGTTGAGACGACATGGCTGTGACATTCACACCATGTTTGACTGGTATTAGTGGGTGTAACATGTGCCAAGAGACATCACCAGCTCAACAGTTGAATTTATGCTTCTGACACCAAATTCCGACCCTGGCATTTGCATCTGAACAGAATATTTCATCCTATCTTCTAGTTTTGGTGAGCCTGTGCCCACTATACCTTCAGATTCCTGTTCTTGGCTGACAGAACTAGAACCCAATAATCTGCTGCTGTGCACCATGAGATGCTTTTCTGCTCACCATGGTTGTAAAAATAGAAATTCGTGTTACTGTAGGCTAGTGTTTTCCTCAGCAGAACTTCTGCTCACTGGGTGCTTTTTGTTTTTAGCACTATTTTGTGTAATATTAGGAAATCAGAAGTTTTTGACGTACTCAAACCAATCCCACAGATTACACACTGTTGGGTCCCTGAGCAAGTCCTCTAAAGCACTAGAACAATTTTAATTGTTGACGGTCAGTGGTAGCTCAGGGCTCAAGATACTAGACTAGAAATCACAAGGTTGCTGGTTCAAGCTGCACCACCACCAGGTTGGCAATGCTGGGCCCCTGAGCAAGGTCCTTAACAGTCACAGCTGTAAGTGTATTTAAGTAAAATGTAAATGTTTATATCTTACCTTTGATTGCGAAATCGTATTGGTTCAATTATTGAATTATGACTCTTCATAGACACAGCACTGGGTTCAGAATCCTCAGAACTGTTTAAATATACAAAAGATGATCAGGAAGAAAATTAAACACACTTTAGTTTAATATTTGCAGATCTGTGATCCACGATGAATTTAACCCTTATTGTTTAGGCGTGAGGGAGAAATATTGGTCTGTGCCTGTATGTCGGTCCATTGGTGGACTAAGTAGCTAATGTAACACGCCCTTAACAATCACAAAGTAAGTGTAAGTGTCTTCAGGTAAAAGCGTCTGCTAAATGCCGTAAATGTAAACGTTTATATCTTACCTTTGCATACTAAATCGTATTGGTTCAATTATTGAATTATGACTCTTCATAGACACAGCACTGGGTTCAGAATCCTCAGAACTGTTTAAATATACAAAAGATGATCAGGAAAAAAAGAATAATAAAGACAAACAGTTATTTCCAAGATGATAAAGACCGGGTTGAGCTTCATTTTAAGAAATTAATTGGCTTTTCTCTTTTTATTCACTCAGTAAGTGACTGAATGTTTTATTGGTGGTAAATCTATGTCCAATACACTGATCAGCCATAACATTAAAACCACCTCCTTGTTTCTACACTCACTGTCCATTTTATCAGCTCCACTTACCATATAGAAGCACTTTGTAGTTCTACAATTACTGACTGTAGTCCATCTGTTTTTCTACATGCTTTGTTAGCCCCCTTTCACCCTGTTCTTCAATGGTCAGGACCCCCACAGGACCACCACAGAGCAGGTATTATTTAGGTGGTGGATCATTCTCAGCACTGCAGTGACACTGACATGGTGGTGGTGTGTTAGTGTGTGTTGTGCTGGTATGAGTGGATCAGACACAGCAGCGCTGCTGGAGTTTTTAAACACCGTGTCCACTCACTGTCCACTCTTCTAGACACTCCTACCTAGTCGGTCCACCTTGTAGATGTAAAGTCAGAGACGATCGCTCATCTATTGCTGCTGTTTGAGTCGGTCATCTTCTAGACCTTCATCAGTGGTCACAGGACGCTGCCCACGGTGTGCTGTTGGCTGGATATATTTTTGGTTGGTGGACTATTCTCAGTCCAGCAGTGACAGTGAGATGTTTAAAACCTCCAGCAGCGCTGCTGTGTCTGATACACTCATACCAGCACAACACACACTAACACACCACCACCATGTCAGTGTCGTCACTGCAGTGCTGAGAATCATCCACCACCTAAATAATACCTGCTCTGTGGGGGTCCTGTGGGGGTCCTGACCATTGAAGAACAGGGTGAAAGGGGGTAACAAAGCATGCAGAGAAACAGATGGACTACAGTCAGTAATTGTAGAACTACAAAGTGCTTCTATATGGTAAGTGGAGCTGATAAAATGGACAGTGAGTGTAGAAACAAGGAGGTGGTTTTAATGTTATGGTGGATTGGTGTACTATGGTTTGTTTAAAGAACTAAAACCATTTGATGTACAAATATGCAAAAAGAAGAAATATATTAAATCCTAATATTTCAGTAGTGATTATCATTGACTACAGTGTCAACGACTTCTCATTGCCCATATAATTGGAGCTAGTTTTAATGGACCCATTACAATGTATATAGAACAGTGGTCTCTTACCAAGGTTGAAAAAAAAGCAAACCCGCAACGTATCCTGAAAGGAAATTTATCTGGATGATCAGACAAATCCAAGAACTCAAAGCCCATAACCCTGTAAGCCAAGCTCACTTGGCTGTGGACAGTGTGAAGTTTTAGTAATTTATAATTCCTGGTGTTATAAATGCAACAGTGTGCTGGGAACCACTGGTCTGTATAACACTATTGCTATTATAAATGAAACCATATTAAGCCACTGATACATTTCAGAGTGATGGAGGGTCGTTACCTCTCGTCTGAGTCGTCGTCACGTGTGGTACTCATCCTGAAGCCGTCCTGATCTGTTTCTGAATCTGTAATCACACACACCTACATGTTAATATACAATTGGTCAAAAATTCATTAATTCACTGATTGTTTTACCACCGCTGTATCCTGGTCAGGGTCACAGTGAGTGGGCAAAAAGCAGAAAACACCCCGGACAGGTCGCCAGTCCATCACAGGGCAGACACACACACACACACACACACACAAAGATCCAGACCACTCCACCTGGGAATCAAACACAGGACCTTCAAAAAGTTGCTTCCTGTATTTTCACATTTCTTTTAACAAAACCGTCAACACACTTTTCCCAAATTTAAATATGATTGTATAATAATTAGTTCAGATTAAAAAACAATAGATTAATGTTGTGTGTAAAATAGAACTGTACTGTATGTTTTCAAGTATGTGATGTTCTTTCCTACATCCTACACATTTCCTTACAATCGTACTCACAAAAACATGACAGTCTCTGTCTCTGTCTGCAGTATCGTTTTTGTTTTGTAAAGTAAAAATTAACATGTAATCTTAATGCTTAAAACCAGGTTTTAGATCATAGCCCTAAAAAGTAATCCTAAGAAACCTCCTTTCTACACTCACTGTCCATGTTATCAGCTCCACTTACCATATAGAAGCACTTTGTACTTCTACAATTACTGACTGTAGTCCATCTGTTTCTCTACATGCTTTGTTACCCCCTTTCACCCTGTTCTTCAATGGTCAGGACCCCCACAGGACCACCACAGAGCAGGTATTATTTAGGTGGTGGATCATTCTCAGCACTGCAGTGACACTGACATGGTGGTGGTGTGTTAGTGTGTGTTGTGCTGGTATGAGTGGATCAGACACAGCAGCGCTGCTAGAGTTTTTAAACACCTCACTGTCACTACTGGACTGAGAATCGTCCACCAACCAAAAATATATCCAGCCAATAGCTCCCCGTGGGCAGCGTCCTGTGACCACTGATGAAGGTCTAGAAGATGACCGACTCAAACAGCAGCAATAGATGAGCGATCGTCTCTGACTTTACATCTACAAGGTGGACCGACTAGGTAGGAGTGTCTAATAGAGTGGACAGTGAGTGGACACGGTGTTTAAAAACTCAAACCAGCACAACACACACTAACACACCACCACCATGTCAGTGTCACTGCAGTGCTGAGAATGATCCACCACCTAAATAATACCTGCTCTGTGGTGGTCCTGTGGGAGTCCTGAGCATTGAAGAACAGCATGAAAGGGGGTAACAAAGCATGCAGAGAAACAGATGGACTACAGTCAGTAATTGTAGAACTACAAAGTGCTTCTATATGGTAAGTGGAGCTGATAAAATGGACAGTGAGTGTAGAAACAAGGAGGTGGTTTTAATGTTATGGCTGATCAGTGTACTAGTTCAAAGTAGCTGGTCACACCCGTCGTTAACTAATGTCTGAATCATAATGGAAAGAATCCAAATCGAGTCGAGCTGCACGTCAAATCTTAAATCTGTTTTGTTTCTGTTTGGAGACTCATGTTACGTTTTTATGCACATAATCCAACATGAAGGACAGATTTCACATAATGTTACAAGAGTTAAAGTTAAAGTTTTTCAATAAGGAAATACATGATATTACTTTTACTTCCTTACTGTCCACCACTGAACACTGAAAATATCAAGTTGTGCTCATTTGTGTTGTCCATAAACAGCAGATTATTTTAATTTTACAGAAGTAACATATACAAATATTATATGTAGATATGCTGAGTATTAAAATAAACTGTATAATGTTGATTATTATATAAAAACACGCACATACAAACTTCAGTCCAATCCAGGTCGTCGGTTTTACTTTCAGTTATGTTGTTTATGTGTTATATTTATTAAGTGTAGGTGGCGCTGTTTCTCAAGTAAAAACAGCCACCGTACAGAATATGTAAAAAATATATTTATTTATTTATTAGGATTGTAACGTCATGTTTTACACTTTGCAGTCATGAACAATTCTGTATCTCTAATTCACCTCACTTGCATGTTGTACTGTAGGAGGAAACCGGAGCACCCGGAGGAAACCCACACAGACACGGGGAGAACATACAAACTCCACTCCATTTTATGATTTTAATATTTCACAGATAAAATTGAATAAACAAATATTTAAGCTTTGGTCCTTTCTGTGTGGAGTTTGCATGTTCTCCTCGTGTCTGTGTGGGTTTCCTCCCACAGTCCAAAAAGATGCAGTCAGGTTAACTGGAGACACTGAATTGCTGTATAAGTGAATGTGTGTGTGTGTGTGTGTGTCTGCCCTGTGATGGACTGGCGCCCCGTCCAGGGTGTTACTGTGTGCCTTGCGCCCGTTGAAAAGCTGGGATAGGCTCCAGCACCCCCTGTGACCCTGATTGGATAAGCGGATAAGAAATGAATGAATGAATTTTATTTAATGTTAGCAATTTTATCCAAACCTCATTTCCAGTAAAAACATAAATCTGCACGCCCAGGTGGCACAGCGGGATATTCCGCTAGCACACCAGCGCCGAGATTCTGAACTCCTCGGCGTTGCCACCAGTCGACTGGGCGCCATCTGGTGCACTGATGCACCCTCAGACCATAATAGTTGTTGGCTTATTTGCATATTTCACTGATGACAGTCTGGATGGTTGTTTTCGACTTTGGCACAGAGAAATCGACGTCTGCAAAAAACAACAACTGTATGATAAAACGAATCCCCACTAAATATTAAAAATGACAAAGTAAAACATGTTTTAAAGTAATTAAAAATCAAACACTTAAATCTCCCACTCAGTCAAGAATTCAAAGCTTTTATGCAACCCTAACCCCTTTGTTTATTTCTCAATAAGCTTCACACAGCTGGATTAACACCATTCATCCCATTCCTTATAGCAGAATCAGATTCCCATTCAATCTCAATCAGATTGGACAGCGAGTGTCTGTGAACTGTATCATTATACCTGTATGTCGTTGGGGTTTAAGTCTGAGTCACTTGAGGACATCATAGCTCTAACTGCTGCTTCTAACTGATTCATGAAGTGATGCAGAGACGGTCGTTGGGTTCTTTCTTACTTCTTTGACCAAAATCCTTCTTGCTCGGATGTCCACCAACAGCAACATGTTCTCTAATGTTTTCCATTCTCATCATAATTGTCTAAAACTAAATTTTTATATTTACAGTGCGTCCTTTACTCAGTACTTTGTTGAAGCACATTTGGCAGCGATTAGAGCCTCGGGTCATTTTGAGTTTGATGCTACAAGCTTGCCACACCTATTTTTTGGGCAGTTTCTCCCATTCTTCTTTGCAGAACCTCTCAAGCTCCATTATATAAACAGACGTGTGCCTTTCCAAATCATGTCCAGTCAACTGAATTGACCACAGGTGGACTCCAATCAAGATCAGAAACATCTGAAGGACGATCAGTGGAAACAGGAGGCGCCTGGCAAAGGCTGTGAAGACTTCTGTACATGGTACATCTTTGTTTCATTTTTAATTTCAATGTGCAAACAAACTTTTTTTACTTTGTCATCATGGGGTATCGTGTGTGTGTGTGTGTGTGTGTGTGTGTGTAGAATTTTAAGGGGGAAATGAATTGAATCCATTTTGGAATAAGGCTGTAACATAACAAAATGCAGAAAAAGTGAAGCGCTGTGAATACTTTCCGGATTCTGGATACACTGTAAATGTGTGTGTGTGTGTGTGTGTGTTCTGTTTGTGGTGATAAAAGAAGTCACACGTCCTCGGCGTCTCAGTTATAGATATATAGAATTCTTTTATTTCGATCTGAATATTAGTCAAAAATACACGGTATGATTGGATCATATTGCACTACGTCATTATGTTGAGCACGACAGGCGTCACATGTGCGGTAAATGATTTTTTTATTTATTATTTTAAATATTAAATAACTGACAAAGTAAATATTATGTAAACACTAGTTAACGCTAGTTAAGATTCTCTATTGCAACACTTCCGATTAAAGTGGTTCGGTAACAGTACAGTAAAAAAGAGAAATAAAAATAGAAGAATATTCATCATTTCCTTTCCAGTTGTGGTGAAGGACACAGTGCTCTATCTGAAGTCATTTTTATTCTCCGCTCTCGCTTCTGCTGTTGGTTTTTCTTTTCTGCGTGAGGAAATGGTCCGTGTCGTGATGGTTCATCTTCTTCATCGTGAGTACGACGTTTACAGCGGTAACGGAAACTCCGGACTGATTTTAAACGCAGATCTGATTCCATCATCCTCATCATCCGGATTCATCTGGATATTTTTGATTGCATGTGTGTGAATGTGCATTTTTTAATCCTTGGCAAAAACAGATCCAGCGTGGTCACCGTTTACCTCCTAATAGTAGCATGCAAAAGTTTGGACACCCCTGTGTGAAACATCCCAACAGAAAACAAACACACGGCTTCTATTTTCTGAACTAAACAAACTGAAATGAATTAAAATGTTTGTTTTCTGTAGACGCTGTAATAACTGACACTAGATGGACAAAAGTATTCGGACGCCCCTTCTAATTATTATTCGAGTGTTTCAGCCACTGCAGTTGCAAACAGGTGTGATATATCAATGTTATAAATTATATAAATGCTTCCAACTTTGTGGCAACAGTTTAGGGAAGGTCCTGTCCTGTTCCGGTGCACAAAGCAAGCTCTATAAGTGCATGGAAAAAAAGCTCGGTTTAAAAACCTGCAGTGGAAGATCAATTGAGGCTTTCTTGACCAACATCAGCGCCCAGCCATACAAATAAGCTCGTTTGTACTACCGAATGGGCACAAATTCCCACAGACACACTGTTGTTCTAGCTTAAAAATCACTTAAGAGCTGGGATCTCGAATACATCGTATCGAATCTCAGCTCTGCCTGCCCGCTGGGCTGAGCAGCCACATGAACGACGATTGGCCTGTTGTTCAGATATGGGCGGGACTAAGCCGGATGGGGTCTCTCTCTCTCTCTCTCATGACTGGTGCAATTACGACCTCCGCTGGCTGATTGATGGCGCCTGCACAGAGATGAGAAAAGAGTGCTCTCAGGGTGTGTCTCTCCGTACACAACGCTGAGCTGCACTGCACTCGTCAAAGTGCGGCTGCTGCCCACGTGTCGGAGGGGGCGTGGGTTAGCTTCGGGCTAGTAGCTTCGGGAGGTATGACGCAATCGGGCAATTGGACGCCCTAAAGGGGGAGAAAAAGGGAGAAAATGCATAAACAAAATAAAAAAAATAAAAAAATCACATAGATGTAGGCGCCCAAGTGGCGCAGCGGGATATTCCGCTAGCACACCAGCGCCGAGATTCTGAACTCCTCGGTTTGAAAGCGGTCGGCTGGGCATAACTGACAATGCCTGCATGAGATACTTATTGGCCACCATATCTGCTAGGGCGGGTTGACCGGACTATGTGTGGGTGGGATCTTCATGCGCTGTGTAAGGACCTGATTGGTGAAAGAGCAGGGGCGAGAAGAGGAAGGCTCGTGTCAGAAAGAGGCGTCGGCAGCGATGTGCTCTCCTCGGATGCAATCGGGTATCCCTCAGCAGCGGAAGGCAAATTGACTACGATAAATCAGGAGGAAAATGAGGAGAAAATGCATTTTAAAAAATCACATTTTAATACCGTTTGTTTTTGAGGCGACCAAATACTTTTGGACCGGGGTGTCCAAACTTTTGTGTACAAATAAATAATCAACATTGATCCTCGATGGTTTTATGGTCTGACGTTCGCTTCATTAGTCTCGCACCGGATCTCGAGACCGATAAAGCTAACGTAAGATCTTTCCATAAATATACGGACGGCGTTTGGATCGAGAGGAACACTGTGTACGTCTTTTTTCGTCAGATAGATCAGACATGATGGGATCAGCATCTGGGGGAGAACGGAGGGTTGGCAGGCGACTCTGTGAAGGATTTCAGCTCGTAGGCAGCACCACTGTCCACTTCCATGGATTTGCGTGAGAACAGGAGCCGGATGTCGCGATGGAGGTAGATCTTTCCAGATTTGGAGCTCTGGAACCTGAAACAGAAGGAACGTTTTAAAACCAGGGATCTGTAACGGTGTGATGTGGAAAACGCTAGCAGCGAGGTCCAGGCGAGCTCACCTCAGGTGGATGAGGTAGCGCAGGGTGCGGCCCGGGCCCGACGGGAGGGGCTTCCTGTGGTTCTGTCCGTTCGATTCGCGCTTGACGGGGACGGAGAAAGTCCTCTGCCTCAGGAACGTCTGATGGCCGGCTGGCATTTCTCTCAGGTCGTACATCACCACGAACATCTTCACCACCGTCTTATTGGGGTTAAATAAGGTCTGGAGCGCCAAACACACACACACACACACACACACACACACACACACACATACACGAACGTGGACGAGTAAGTTCATGACACCCAGCACGGATGGTACACATGATTTAATCATACGTTGTGGGTTTCATTTCTGACCAGTTTTATTCAAAGCAACATGCATTTGTGAGCAATTAAGCACTAGGAGTCGTGCTCAGGGGACCAACAGTGACAACTTGGTGATGGTGGGTCTTGAACCAACGACCCTCTCATCACAACCTAGTACCTAAACCACTATTAGCCACTGTTGACCACAACAATTGCTAAAAAGTGTAATTTACATTTTCATTTTCAGCATTTAGTGGATGCTTTCATCCAAAGTACTGTGACAGTTTACTGTCTAAGCAATTGAGGGTTAAGGGCCTCGCTCAAGGGCCCAACAGTGGCAACCTGACAGTGGTAGGGTTTTGAACCAACGACCTTCCAATTACTAGTCCAGTACCTAAACCACTAGGCTACAACTACAATCAATTACATATATAAAGAAATGATATGCTTTAAATGCTGCAGCAATAGCTTAGGGAAGGACCTTCCCTGTTCCTGGGGGCAGGAAGAAAACATGAAGGAAAGCTCTGTCCTGCACAGAGCCCCGACTTCAGCCTCACTCAACAGCTCTGGGATGAACCGGAACACCGAATCAGCTCGTTTTTGAATAGGCACGCACAAATTCCCACAGACATACTTCAAAGTCTCGTGAGAAGCCTTTTCAGAAGCGCGACTGTCGTCTAATGTCTGTCAAGCTCATGGTCGGGTGTCCAAATACTTCTGGCCGTATAGTGTATGACTTAGTGTACATGCATGCATTGAATAAATGAAGGCTCGTACCACTTGAATGGTTCCTGACGGAGGCACGCGGTAGCCCCTCTTCCCGAGAGACTCCAGATTGATCACACCCTGCACCATAAAGAAAACGAAACGATCAGCACGGCGTCTTAACACACTCGGACCTTCGTACACACACGTCCAGTCTGAAGTTTACACACACCTGTGAGGGGACTAAGGGGATTTTTCTAACAACCCCACTTGCTGTACTGATGACTGGTGTGTAGGGCTGTCGCGGTGAAAGAATTTCCCCTTGCGATATTCAGCCCGTCTCAATATCGCGGTATGCGGTATGCGGTAATATCGCCATTATTTATGTTTTTGAAAATTACTTAATTGATTGAGCTATATAAACAAGCTTTATTGTTAGGCTATTATTCGGTATATTATTGCTTTATAATGACAAAGATGAGACGGCTTTAAGACCAATGAAATGCGTGTTTATTGTTAAATACAGAACAGAGCAGGGATGCGCGTCTTTTCTCTATAAAAAAAAGGTTTAAATTAGCTTCTAGCCTAGGTTAGATATACACTGTGAAATGAAAAAAATATGGTAAAAAAAAAAAAAAAAATTGAATAAAGAATAAAGTCTGTAAGAGTTTAAACCTGCGTTATCATGCGCGCTAGAAGAACCAACATGTTCACCTGATGTGTTTTAGAGAGGATCTGAGTGGGGTAGCGATGTTCCCGTTGTTACCGATGTTGCAGTAATACACAGAGCAGAGAAAATCTAGCCCGGTTATCGTGCCACTATTAAATATCTATTTAGTAGGTATAATTAACATAACAATATATACTACATTTTAAGTTATTATTCGTTTCAATAAATTTTTATTCAACGAAAAAATACATTTAAATCATTCCAGCAAGCCAGCAAGAGAATATTTGCAGGCTGCAATGGCATATTAACCGTCATTAAGTGTTTTAGTACGCCAAGGCTGTTTAAATATAGTCTAAATTACAAGTATTTATTGAGTGTGAACTCAATTTAATCATTAATAAACTTGCCTATAATTCCTGTTGCCATTGTTAACATTTTAAAACACAAAGCCTGACACTCAGCAGCAACGCATGAGAACAGGTTGCGGGAAAATGACGCTCTTAGCTCATTTTCATTATGAATTTATTTAACATTTATTATGCCCGAATGTAAGCGTATAAAACAAAATGGACCCTGCAAAAAAAAAAAAAAAAAAAAGAGAAGGAAGAAAGAAAAAACGTGAATACCGCGGTGTTGCGGTTGCTTGGCATGCCCTGCGGTTGGCTGGTCTATACCGCGATATTTCAAAATTGCGGTTAGCGCGACAGCCCTACTGGTGTGTCTGTTCCTCTTAACTGACAGTCACCTGTTCGCTGCAGGTGGAAGAGTTTCTATTTATCACGGTTTCTACATCACAGATTTGCTGAATCCCTCTGTTGAAAAATCTGCTTTTTTTTCTTGAAACTGTGATGCCAGTGTTCCAGAGTGGGCACCATGTTTAAACCTACGCCGAGGGCAGGCTGTGCCAGTTGGTGGAAAGCCATGCCACTCATAAACTAGTTTCTGCTTGTCTGGGTGCCTCAAAATCTCCAGTTCTGCTCTGTCCCTGTTCTGTCCACTTACGTTGTACCTGCAAATGTTTTTTTTTTTTTTTTTTCATTTGGAACTTTGTTTCTGTTATTTTGGCCACTGCTTTTTTATTTTTATTTGCGGCTTTTTAGCCACGGTATTTCTAATGTTCTACTTTGATCAAGAATCCTGCAAATTGAATTTATTTCCGATTCCTGCAGGTGCTGAGCTGCACCCGGAACATTTTTAATGAGCTGTGACGCTCCCCGGTAAAAAATCTTATCAATTAGCCGACTGTAGACAGAGTCGCCGCCAGGGCTTCTAATTCATAACAGATCTGTGTTTTCTTTCTTTGACTGAACGTTATCTGATTATTTAGTTTGAGATTTCCTTACAACCTTGGCAAAGAAGCCACTGTTCCATGTTCTATGGCTTATCTTTTGTACAGATGATCTTGGGATCTGAGGTTGCTCAAAAATGGCTGCGAGTGACACTCGACCATTGAAATTCCATCATTTGCTTTCAACGTTCTTGCTGTGGTAGTTCTGGCTACTTAAAGATCACACGCACTATTTTAAAACGGTCGGACAATCAAGCATTTCAGTAATTCAGTCAGAATAAGAAGCGGCTGCAGAAGTCGCCGCTCCTCAGAGGTGTGTGTGTGTGAACGTTTAACCGTAACTGTGTACGGTGTATGGATGTGAGCGTGTGTATGAATACATTACCATATAAGGAGAAGGAGCGTTATCATCTGAGACGCTGTAGAAGGACACGTCCACTGGGAAGGTCATGTGACTGGGGCAGAACGATCCGCTGGCACCCACCTCGGCGGTGAAACCCTCCACGGTGCCCAGTGGCTCCAGGCGGTAGTTTAAAACACACTCCTACACACACACACACACACACAGTTTAATATTACTGCGGCAGGCAGAGGTCGCCAGAGAGCACACATACCATCCTATACCCAAATATATGTGGTCACATGACCTGACGCTTTACAAACATCAAGGGTCAGGCAGTGATGCTGGTTAAAGTTCCAATTCATCTTAAAGTCTATAGTAGGCTTGATGGGTGTGTGTGTGTGTTATTGTGTACCTCAAAGTTTCCCAGTAGACTGAGACTGGCAGGGGGGGCGCTGGCACTCAGGATCTGCTGAGGTTCCTCTGTGTCTTCAGATCTGTTCAAACACACTCTGTACACACACACACACACACACACACACACACACACACACACACACACACAGAGAGAGAGAGAGAGAGAGAGAGAGAGGGCTGAATCAGGAATCAGCTTTTTGCTGCAGCAACGTCACCCCCTAGTGTCTGGTGACAGCGACAGTACGAGTGGCGGAGGAACACACAGCTCACTGTGTCGGAGCAGGTGAGCGCTAGAAAAGGCAAAAGGCGCCAGAGTGCAAAAGGGAACTGAGTATGTCCCAACTGGGGCAATCCAAAAAAGGTTGTGCGTATGGAGGTGCACAATAAACACCATATAACATTTACATCTACGTTCAATTCACAGCATTTAACAAATGCTTTTCTTGAGGGTAAGGGCCTTGCTCAGGGGCCCAACAGTCTCTCACCCTTACCCCAACATCTAATAGATCCCTCACCCTCACACACAAACATTCCAACATCTAACAGATCCCTCACCCTTACACCAATATCTAACAGATCCCTCACCCTCACACACAAACATTCCAACATCTAACAGATCCCTCACCCTTACACCAATATCTAACAGATCCCTCACCCTCACACACACAAACATTCCAACATCTAACAGATCCCTCACCCTCACACCAATATCTAACAGATCCCTCACCCTCACACCAATATCTAACAGATCCCTCACCCTCACACCAATTTCTAACAGATCCCTCACCCTCACACCAATATCTAACAGATCCCTCACCCTCACACCAATATCTAATAGATCCCTCACCCTCACACACACAAACATTCCAACATCTAACAGATCCCTCACCCTCACACCAATATCTAATATATCCCTCACCCTCACACCAATATCTAACAGATCCCTCACCCACACAGACAAACATTCCAACATCTAACAGATCCCTCACCCTCACACCAATATCTAATAGATCCCTCACCCTCACACCAATATCTAACAGATCCCTCACCCTCACACCAATATCTAATAGATCCCTCACCCACACACACAAACATTCCAACATCTAACAGATCCCTCACCCTCACACCAATATCTAATAGATCCCTCACCCTCACACACACAAACATTCCAACATCTAACAGATCCCTCACACCAATATCTAACAGATCCCTCACCCCAGCATCTAATAGATCCCTCACCCTTACACACACCATCATCCCAACATCTAACAGATCCCTCACCCAACATCTAATAGATCCCTCACCCTTACACACACCATCATCCCAACATCTAACAGATCCCTCACCCTCACACCAACATCTAACAGATCCCTCACCCTCACCCTCACACCAATATCTAACAGATCCCTCACCCCAACATCTAACAGATCCCTCACCCTTACACACACCATCATACCAACATCTAACAGATCCCTCACCCCAACATCTAATAGATCTCTCACCCTTACACACCATCATCCCAACATCTAACAGATCCCTCACCCCAACATCTAACAGATCCCTCACCCTTACACACACCATCATCCCAACATCTAACAGATCCCTCACCCTCACACCAATATCTAACAGATCCCTCACCCCAACATCTAACAGATCCCTCACCCTCACACCAATATCTAACAGATGCCTCACCCTCACACTAACATCTAACAGATCCCTCACACCAGTATCTAACAGATCCCTCACCCCAACATCTAACAGATGCACCAGATCCCTCACCCTCACCCCAACATCTAACAGATCCCTCACCCTCACCCCCAAATCTAACAGATCCCTCACCCTCACACCAATATCTAACAGATCCCTCACCCCAACATTTAACAGATCCCTCACCCTCACCCCAACATCTAACAGATCCCTCACCCCCAAATCTAACAGATCCCTCACCCTCACACCAATATCTAACAGATCCCTCACCCCAACATTTAACAGATCCCTCACCCTCACCCCAACATCTAACAGATCCCTTACCCTCACACCAATATCTAACAGATCCCTCACCCTCACCCCAACATCTAACAGATCCCTCACCCTCACCCCAACATCTAACAGATCCCTCACCCTCACCCCAACATCTAACAGATCCCTCACCCTCACCCCAACATCTAACAGATGCACCAGATCCCTCACCCTCACCCCAACATCTAACAGATCCCTCACCCTCACCCCAACATCTAACAGATCCCTCACCCTCACCCCAACATCTAACAGATCCCTCACCCTCACCCCCAAATCTAACAGATGCACCAGATCCCTCACATGCACCATTGCTTTGCAATAAACATTTTCATGCAGATTTTTAAGGGTGGTCCTAATGTTTTGAGTCAGTTTTGAATCAGTGCACATTATTCTCATCAGTCAGAGCAGAAACGGTTGCAGGAGTGTAAATCGATGGAGGGACGACGTGTGTGACGATAAAATACCTTTTACTGGAGGCCCACGGTGCTCTTTTACAGCCAATCAGACACGTGTCCAGATCAAAATATCCAGTCTGGCTTCTTCTCTGTGGAACCTTGAGCACAAGAGGAGGAAAGAACAAAAGAAATGTCAAGAAGACGTTACAGAATCAGTCGAGGAAAACACAACGGCATTGATGTGAAGCACCACTGTGACCAAAACAACGACTGAGGGTTAAAAAGAATCAGCTGTGCTATCGACCGACCAGGCGTCCTACAGGGCGACGTGGTTCCCGATCGCTGCTGCGGTCGCGTCCTCTGCTGGCTGTCCGAGGCCCTGCGATGCTTTATCATGGTCAGGTTACGGCAGGAACTCTCTAGATGCAGCTTCAGCCGTTACAGCCACTCTTCTGAGAAGGCTTCTGACAAGACTGTGGGAATTTGTGCCCGTTCAGTAGTTTAAGGGAACTGATGTCGATCAAGGCAGCCTCAGTTGATGTTCCGGTTCATTCCAGAGCTGTTCAGTGGGGCTGTTAGCAACTGTTGTGACTGAAGCAGAGGAGTCCGGGCCTCAGCGGTGGTGAACTAGCATGACAGACCGCCGCGGCATCCGAGCGGCTTGTTACAGATTTGAATTGTCTCTTAAATAAATGTGCATGAGCTGAATGTAATAAATAATGAAAAGGCACCCAGGTGGTGCAGCGGGATATTCAGCTGTGCTACTGGTCAACTGGGCGCCCCCTAGTGGGCAAGATAGGCAGTGCAGACAGTGCAGCAGACAAAATCGGCCGCTGGTCTGTAGGGGAGAAGACGGGACTGAAAAAGTAAAGACCTCAGCGTACTTCATGCGGAGACGACGTTCGCCTGGCTTCGGCGACCAGTGTGACGTAATTGCGGAGAAAGCGAACAACCACGGACGCCGCGCGGTGGCTCCGCTCGCCTTGTCGCGCACACTGAAGCTGGGCGAACTACGCGGATGACGTCACTACGCGACCACGCCTGTGATTGGTCGGTAAAAAGAGAGGCGTGCCATGAAAACAAACATGGATTTTGAGGAGCGTCTCAACTGTGATCATCGGCTGCGTCCGAAATCGCTACTTTCATGCTGAACATCATAGATGTCACAGCGCCACCTGCAGCTGCGGAGCAGACGCGACGGGCAAAACCAAACCACTGAAAGTGCGCCAGTTTGTAAGCTCGCGAAGGCGTGTTTGAACGCAGGAAGTATGCGGACGCCTTAAGGACCCTGGTTAGTAGCCTGAGGCGCCTGTACAGAAGTGGAGGAACGTGGAGATCGGCCCAATCCACCAGAGTACGAGCGAATATGAAGGGGTCAGTGTGGGCGTGTGCCAGGCGAATATACCCTCCTCAGACGCCATCAGGGTCTCCAGTGTAGGAAGATTAATTGGGTACAATAAATTGGGAGAAAGGGAAAGAAAATGCATCAATAAAATAGCAATAAATAAATAAAAATACTATTATTAACAGGGTATGATAAGGAGGAATGAAAGATTCGATGATGAAACGCCACTGGAACGATCCAGTCCGCGTCACGCTAACTGGGCGCAGCTGACTGGTTGTGAAAGCCAGAATGTATCTGGACGGAGGAGAAAGTGGCTAACGTGCCGCCAACAACAGGAAACGGCGTGCGCACGAATCTGGACTGCATTACAGAACACAGGAAGTGAGTCAGTCGCCTCGGGCGCTACAGAAAGAAAACCACCCATTTTTATACACATATCGTGTATAAAAATGGGTGGTTTTCTTTCTGTAGCGCCAAAGGTATGTGGACGCATGATCACATGATCACGAGCTGCTCGGAAACTTCATTACAAAATCATGAGGATCGTGTGGCTTTCCACGAGATTTAGAAATATGTCTGTAGGAATTTCAGCCCAGTTTTCTTTCAAACAAAAAGTTCTGGCTCATGGTCAATGTTCCAATTCATGCCAAAAGTGATCAGACAAACCACACACCAGGTCTTCATAAACCGCACTGTGTGTAAAGTCCAAGTTCATGTTGACCATGTTTTTTCCCCCATTTTCATCAACTGCATTCCTGGTCAGGGTCACGGTGGGCCTGGTTCCGAACAGGATGACTCGGTGCAGGGCAGTAATACCCTGAACAGGGCGCCAATCCATTGCAGAGCTTCGACTCCCACCGAGCCCCTCCATCCCAAACACAGCCATCCGTCTCTGTGTGGAGGCCTGGCCAGCCGATAGCACCGGAGATCTCGAACCCGGATCTCAGTAGTGGGGGGCTGACGTGGTATTTCATGTTAAATTTCTTTTACATGACTGATTTTCAACACGCAGTTGTACGTCTACAAACTTTCGGCCCTCTGGGGAGTTTGCGGCATCATTATCACCGTGGTTACAATATACACGTAATGCTTTCTAGTTTTCAGCCCAAAGTTCACCCAAGTGCACAGGGTGAACGTAGCACCCACCCGAAAACTCCCGTACACACACACACACACACACACAAGACGTAGGTTAGAAACTCTTACCGGGCTGGAGAGCAGGGGCAGGCCGGTGCAGGGGTGGAAGGCTCGGGTGGCAGTACCATCGATGGAGTGTCTGTTCTGCTTCTTCCAGTTACTGCATGGCTTCAACGGGGAGGCAGGACTCCGCTAATAAACAGACAGAACACGACACGCTGTAACGCTTCCTGATCACTCGGAAACGGCTATCAGAGTCAACTAGCGACCCTGGGTCCAAAAAAAATGGGTCGTAGAGAAGAAAAATGATAAAAACTACAGAGGTGCATTTCATGAAGAAAATGCGAGTGTGATTGCAGGTCAGCAAAACAGGTGTGGCGGGTAAGCGGGTGAGCGTATCTAAACGTTGTACACAATCTGTGGTGTCACCAACAGGCCAGACAATTTAGAGTCGGAACGACGTTGATATCCCAAAATGTAAAAACATGAAAATGGAAGTGAACGGGGCAAAAAAAAAAAGAAAAAACACGGGCTTGGCGGGTGAGCTGGTGTAAGTATTCAAAAGCTGTATAGACATTGCAGTGTTATCAATGGGCCAGAAAATTTTGAGTTGGAACGGTGTAGATATCTCAAAAATAGTGGACAAAGAATGCCAGACAAAAACAGGTGGAATAAAAATAATAATGAATAAATAATAAATAAAAAATAATAACAATAATAACAATAATATTAAAAATAATACTAAAATAACAATAATAGTCAAAATAATACAAATAAAAAATAAAATAAGAATAATACAAATAAAAACAATAATAAAAAATACAAATAATAGTAATAGTAAAAAAATAATAAAAAAATTATAATAGTGATAATAACGATAATAATAATAACAAGAATAAGAATAAAAATAATAAAATAATAATAATAGTACAAATAATAATTAAAATAATAATAATAATAAAATAATAATAATAATAAAATAATACTAACAACAAATAATAACAGTAAAAGTTATAAAATAAAAATATAATAGCAGAAATAATAAAAAATAAAAAATAAAATAATAAGAATAAGAGTAATACAAATAAAAACAATAATAAAAATAAGAATAAAATAATAATAGTGATAATAGCGATAATAATAAAAATAATAAGAATACGAAAAAAATAATAAGAATAAAAATAAAAATAATATGACTAACGCATAACAATAGTGTGATTGCCTACTGCAATTAAATAAACTTGTATGTTAACGCCCCCTTGTGGAGGCTTTATGTTACATCTTGTAAAAAAAGACAGTAAGATGAATTGTTTGTGTTGCCGGGTCGTGTAAAAAATCATGGACAAAATGTGGGTCACTTAAAAAAGTTTAAAACCCCTGAACTAAATAAACCATAAATCAGGATTAAACAAACAGCTGAAGTCAAAAGTTTAGAGACCAGAGAGAGACGAGCTTCAACTGGCAACGTCTGGACTGGATTACATTTTTATTCAAAGTGAATATACAGTCCAGTGTTTGAGGGTTAAGGACCTTGCTCAGGGGCCCATCAGTGGAAATTTGGTGGTTGTGGGGCTTGAACCAGCGACCTTCTGATTACCAGCCCAGAACCCTAACCATTAACTAGACGTTTGTTTTGAAGAGAAAAGGTACATTTGATTTAAAACCAGCAACACTGTACATACTGTGAAGCATGGTGGTGGTAGTTCTGTGGCTCTCTAGGTCTTAGAAAACGGTTCAGTCACAGCCGCCGAACTGACTGAAACGTACAGGTGTATGCAAACTTTTGACTTCAACTGTACCCGAACTGCCGTGCCGCTCACCTGTGGGGTGTGTGGGGCGCTGCCGAGGGTGGAATCAGGGCTCGGGGAGTGTGGACCACTAAGGCTGGTGGGTGTGCTGGACAGGGAGGACCAGGGATCTTGGTTCGGATCCTGTGCAGGTCTTATGAACTCTGGCTGGGTTACCGGTTCTCCTCTTCTCCTCTGGTTCTCCTTTTCAGTCCGGAGGTCCTGAAGGTCCTGGAGGTTTTCATGGGAGTCGTGAAGATCTCCGTTTAGGCTGTGGGAGCTTTTGGGGCTGGAGGTGTCGAGGAAAGAGGTCCATGGGTGGTTTTTGGCACTGTGTGTACGTTTATGGCTGGTTTGAGGGACAGGTTGAGGTTTGGTGGTGAGAGGTCCTTCATTGCGATGCTGGGTTTCGGGCGAGGCCCGGGTTTTGATTGGTTCGGAGCTGGCTCGCAGGGTCGCGCCGGTTTCGCCGTCGGTTACGTGGGTGGTTCCGTTAGCATAGCTTGTGTGATTGTGGTTGGTTCGTAGCTGGCGGCCCTGGTCCGGGCTCTGATTCTGGTTTCGCGTATGGCTCTGGTTTTGGTTCTGGCTCTGATTCCGGGGGGTCCCTGGACCGGACGGCTCCCGGCACAGTTTGTATTTGGTGTGCAGAATTTCCTGCGACAGCTGCAGCCGTTCCTGAATCAAGCGCGAGATGTCCTGCACCGCCTCGGCGATCATGGACCCCTCTTTCGAGTCGGGCGACAGCACCAGCCGCCGGCAGGACGCCGGTTTGGGAGACGTCCGTGATTCGTCCTTTTCGGACCGTTCCCGGGACCGGCTCCTCGGGCTGAGCGGACTGCTCCTCGGGCTGAGCGTCTGAGAAGTCGGATGATCTTTGGTCTTCTTGAACGGCTTCTCGTCCGCTGGAGATCCGAAGAGGGCGTCTGGAAGAAGATGGGGCGTGGTCGGGTCGCAGAAGTTCAGTCTCTGAGCGATCCGAGCGATGACCTCCTGCCTCTCCTGAAGTAACGACCCGATGAGGGGGTTCGTCTCCACGCAGGAGGGGCGCAGACTCGGGCCGGGAGGCAGAAAGACGGAATTCGAGAGCGATTTGAAATCGCGCCGAGACGAGGACGAGGGCGACGACTGCGACTCCACGCTCGGCGTCTTCCCTGAGCTTTCGAGGACGCCGTTCGTTTGAGGAAACAGCAACTTCGACGCCTTGCCCGGCAAAACCGGCGAGCCGGGGAGCTTCACCAGGTTGACGGGACTCTTCCTGTCGCAGGAGGGCATGGGCGAGTGAACCTGTCTGCATAAAAGAGGGGAACTCTTTGGGCTGTTGGGAGGGTTCCCGCCCGCCTGCCCCCGACTCAACGCCCCCTGCAGAGTCCTCTCGCTCGGCTCCAGGCCGCGTTTACTGAGGAATGACAGATCTGAGTGGATGCTGCACTTCAGTACCGGGTACTTGGGCTGGCGGGGCAGCGACTGTACCCGCACCTTCAGCGCCACGCTGTGGGACACGTTGGGTATGGGGAACGCATGCTCCGAGGGCGACTGGGAGAAGTTCCAGATCAGCTCTTCATCTGCTGCACTTATTCTGCAAGAGGAGCGACAAGATGTTAGGAATTTTATTTGGATCAGCACAGGAAGTGTCTCATTCTAATATCACATATACGCTATACGGCCAAAAGTATTTAGACGCCTGACTGTGAGGTTGTTGGACGGCCCATTTAAAAAACAAACAGAATTAAAATAGATGCCCCTTTTCCACCAACGTGGAACGGGCTCCAGTTAGGTTTGGGAACTTGATTTTGAACCGGTTCAGTGTGTTTCCACCAAAAAAAGGTTCCAGACAGAGAACCTGCGTTGGCCACTGGCACCACAGAATACTCGGTTCTTCAGCGTGAACCGTGACGTCATCTGTGGGCGTGTCAGTGCAGAGGTTTGTGTGCTTTCACATGAGAAGATGCGAAATCTCTGTGCCGTTGTTTCCGACGGAGTTTGACGCTGCACTTCCATCTTTTAAAGTTCACCTGACTGAATTTTAAGCCAGTTTGCCGCTGATGTTTTTTGTTTTGTTTGTTTGTTTATTAGGATTGTAACGTCATGTTTTACACTCTTTGGTTACATCCATGACAGGAACGGTGGTTACTCATTACACAAGATTCATCAGTTCACAAGGTTATATCCAACACGGTCATGGACAATTTTGTTTCTCCAGTTCACCTCACTGTCTTTGGACTGTGGGAGGAAACCCACACAGACACGGGGAGAACATGCAAACTCCACACAGAAAGGTCCCAGACCGCTCCACCTGGGGATCGAACCTGTGAGGCGACAGTGCTAATGTTGAACTGTGTAAACTGTGTGATATGACGTGGTAGAAGCAACCCAGAGCACGAACACCGCTTAACATGAAAAATAAAGCGTAACGTGGCTTGTTGTACTAAAACAATGACCAATTAATTTGGGCAGTACAGAGCGCTTATAACCTGTAATAACAGAGAGAAGTGTAGTGTTTCTATGTAGTACTTTTTGTACATTAAACAACGTTACGCTTTTTTTTTTACATCAAGCTTTTTCGAATCTCTCAAGAAGTGGATTCAGAACCCAGAGGTGCAGAACCAGCACATGTGAAGTAAATCCAGTTAAACACAGATACATGTGGAGCTTTTAGACTGGATTTGATGGTTATTTCACACAGATGGATGTTCGTGCCATGGAACAAGTTAGCGATGTTTAACCTCCTAAGCCGAGCGCTAAGCAAAGCAACTATTTGCGCCGAGTCAAAACGCTTCTCACGTCAATGAACTAAAGAAAACAACAACTGCGACAAACTCGAGGAACCGGACTCGTCTTCTTATTACGAACATCTTTAACAATAGCACAAATGCCCAGAGTTCCACCATCGTGTTACGCCCACCGTTGATGACGCAGGCTTGGTTCCCAAAAACTGGTGGAAACACGGGTCGGTTCTCTACAAAACACCAAGGTTCGAAGAAACCTGAACAGAACCGGTTCAAGAACCAGAGTTCTTTTGGTGAAAAAGCAGCTAGAACAGCAGCCGTTCACAAGACGGTACAAAGGTGAAGTACACCTTTGTAAAAAGAGCTGATTTGTATGGCTGGGCACTGATGCTGGTTGATGTTCTGATTCATCCCAGAGCTGTCAGTTAGGGCTGAGGTCAGGGCTCTGTGCAGGACACGGAATTAACTTTGACCCAGGTCGCCACTAATGGGATGAACTCTTCATACGACATAGACGTAGAAAGAGTGCTTTAAAATAAAAGAAAAGGCACATGACCTAGGAATTGCCACAAAAAAAAAAAAAAAAAAGAGTCACATGACCTATAAACTAAAAAAAAAAAAAAAAGGAAAGTCACATGACAGTCTCACCTGTAGAGGATGTTCCTGGGCACGACGCCGTGGGAGGCGCTGAGCCAGGCGCTGAGCTGAGAGAAGAAGACGTAGGAACGTACAGCCAAGAGCAGGGTCTTCTCCTCAATAAAACGATCCCCGCTCCTGCACACACACACACACTTTACCAACTGCACACCCTTACAACACACACACACCCTTCACTTCACAAAACACACAGATATATAAATACACACGGTTCAGGACTCCACGTGAGCTCATGTGCGTCTACAGTCAAATCATTCCGTGCACTTCTCATGGAAATAAACGTCACGACTGTCGGAGGATTTGAATCATCTATTCAGACGCTCTGGTTCTGGATTTGAATGATGAGAGACAAACTTAAACACTAATGGTCCATTGGAGCTTGTTGCTCTCATTGTTGCCCAATCTAGGAGGCCCGAGGCTGTAAGGGGTGGGGTCACACGGAGTGCCGTATCGTGCACGGAGAGCCACTGAATACAGTCCAAGCACTTCAGGGTTAAGTGTATTTATTCCTCAAGGGCCCAATAATGGCAAGCTGGAAATGGTGGGGACGTGAACCAGCAACCTGCTGATTACTAGTCCGGTACCTTTTTTTCTATTTTATTTATGCATTTTCTCCCATTTTTGTGTAGTCAATTTATCTTCCGCTGCCCAGGGTCCCTGATTGCAGTCGAGGTGGGTATATTGCCGCTCACGCCTCCTCCGACACGCGTGCAGCCCTTAGCGGAACCCCTTTTCACTCATGCGCTCTGCACAGGCGCCCCTCTATCTGCTAATCAGGGTCCTTACACAGCGTTTGAAGACCCCGCCCATGTAGTCCGGTCATCCCGCCCTAGCAGAAATGTGTCCGCTGCAGGCACTGCCAATTATGCCCGCTAGATGGCGCCAAGCTGCCGGTGGCAACGCCAGTTTCGAACCGAGGAGTTCAGAATCTCGGCGCTGGTGTGCTAGCGGAATATCCCGCCGCGCCACCTGGGTGCACCAGTCAAGTATCTTAACCATTAGCTAGCGCTGCCACCGGAACAGTCAGAGATGTTTTGATGCTTTAGGACCTGGGCGACATGCTAAAACTGATGGAACCATGAACCATGAGTTGTGCTCTCTACCAGGAAATCCTACATGAGAACGTCTGGTCATCAGTCCGCGTTCCTAAACTCGGGTGCAACTGACTTAAGCATCAAGACACAATGTGAAGCATAAGAGTAACCGTGTGTGTGTGTGTGTGTGTGTGTGTGTGTGTGTGTCGTACTGTCGGGGGACCGGCTGTAAGGTCCATCTCTCCAGCAGCAGGGCGTCCTGTTTCATCGCCGGGTCGTTCAGGTCCGTCGCCAGGCCCTCGTCGCTGTAGCAACAGTCGGGCAGCAGCATCACCTCGATCATGATGGGGATGTGATTTCTCCACAGTAACATGACCTCTGACCTCGTCCGCCTCGCCTGGCGACACTGTGAGGGCACAAGATACCAACACTTTAAACGGCATTTACAGCTCACCAACTGGACACGGTTTACATGTTTACGTGTTAAGTTTACATACACTTGTAAAAGTAAGTTTTTACACTTCCACTGCAGTCGTTCTTGTTCTGTGACTGAACGATGGAAACACACCTTTTTTTAAAGATTTTCCTTGATGTCCAGAACCTCTAAGCCAGGGGTGGGCAATTAAATTTTCCAAGGGGCCACATAAGAAACTGGGACTGTTGTGGAGGGCCGGACCAATAATGTGAACTTAATTCTGCTCAATATTAATTTTATCTCTTTATTTACATTTACATTTACATTTTCAGCACTTAGCGTCAACGCCTTTATCCAAAGTGACTTACATTACAGTTACACTATACAGTCTGAGCAATTGAGGGTTAAGGGCCTTGCTCAAGGGCCCAAAAGCAGCAACCTGGCAGTGGAGGGGCTTGAACCAGCAACCTTGTATTTACTAGTCCAGTACCTTAAGCACTACGCTACAACTGCCCACTCTTTATGAGAAGCAGTAAATTGTACAGTTCTAATAAGCTCTTAATGTTTAGATGTTACAATCAGAAAATTAGAAGTAGGCAGAGAAAAAACATCAACATTATTTCACCTTTTAAACAAATAAAAAGCCAAAAAAAAAAAAAAAGTGGTTGGGCACCACTGGTCTAGGAAGCTCTGAACAGACCTTAAAATGTCAAGCATTAGAGCCAAGAGTCATTTCCTATCAATGTCTAGTCACAAAGTACATGGAACAGTTGTCTTTTCCCAAGTTTGGTAAGAACCCCCAGCTGTGACCTTATTTTTCCCTTTTTTCCTTTAATTTGGCACAGTTTTTAATGCCGGAATGTCCTTCCTGTAGCAGCCCTCTTTAATTTTCCGGGTCTGAGACCTGCACTGAAAGCGCACTGATAAGTGCACCCGCCAATGTCTGGGCTGTTTTGGCCACGCCCCCTTCAGACATTAGCCAATCGGCCTACACATAGCTGAGATTTGGGGTGTAGGAAGCTCTGAACAGACCTCAAAATGTCAAGCATGAGAGCCCAGAGTCATTTCCTATAGACTTCTGTTCCCAAAGTATATGGAACAGTGGTCTTTTGCCAAGATTGGTAAGAACCCCCAGCTGTGACCTTATTGTCCTCTTTTTTCCCCCAGTTTTTAGGCCGGATATCCTTCCTGAAGCAGCCCTCATTAATAATCCGGGCTCGGGACCTGCACTGAGAGGCACCGACAAGTGCACCTCCTACTGGCTAGGCTGCTTCAGCCACACACCCCTTTGGACGTTAGCCAAAATGTTAAGCATGACAATACAGAGTCATTTCCTTTAGACTTCCATTCATAAAGTACATGGAACAGTTGTCTTTTGCCAAGATTAGTAAGAACCCCCACCCCCCCTTCCCACTGTGACCTTATTTCCCCCTTTTTCCTTTAATTTGGCACAGTTTTTAGGCCGGATGTCCTTCCTGAAGGAGCCCTCATTAATAATCCGGGCTCGGGACCTGCACTGAGAGGCACCGACAAGCGCACCTCCTACTGGCTAGGCTGTTTTAGCCACGCCCCCTTCGCCCAGACGTTAGCCAATCGGCCCACAGCATAGCTAAGATTCGAACCCTGGATTCTCGGATCTCAGCAGTAGTGGGCTATCGTATTTTATCCTCAACAATTAAACAACAAAGGTTCACAAAACCGAGCCCTGGATCGGCAGCATCTTAAAGACTGACGAAGGCACTTGAGTGACGCAGCGGTAAAACCTGTGAATTTGAATCTCAGCTCTGTGATTGGTTGGCCGGGTGCCTATACAGACAACGATTGGCTCGTTTGAAGGAGGGAGGGAGTTACGACCTCTGCTGGCTGATTGATGGAGCTGCAGTGAGACGGGGGATAACAGATTGTTTGCGACTCTACGTGCACGATACGGATCTCCGTATGAACCCACCTGGTCTGCAGCAGTAGAGGTAAAATACGATCAGGGAATTGGGTACGACTAAATTAGGGGTTAAAAAAGGAATAACGTCAGGATCCAGGGCGCATCCGCGGCGCGTCGCTCACCTGCGGCAGTTTGTCGCTGCACTCATGTTTGGTGAGGACCGGCACGCCGGACTGTGCAGGGGGGCAGTGCAGACCCTCGGTGCGACCCTTCACCGAACACTCGGGGGTCCGTCCCTCGGTGATGAGGAGCGTGAGGGACACCAGGAACTCCTCAGCATCGTACTCGAAAAACTCCTCCACCGCGTCTGCAAAACACACACACATACAGGAGGACGCAGCGGTCAGTTAACCTTGCTCAGTGACTGAACACACACACACACACGTACAGAAAAACGCAGCGGTCAGTTAACCTTGCTCAGTGACTGAACACACACACACACACACACGTTCCTGCTGATTTTACAATTCCAGAGAAACAGAACTGACACGCCCGTCCCCGGCTGTGGCGCTCGTGTCTCGGTGATGTAGGAGTGTGAAACTGGTGCAACACACACACACACTCATACACACACACTTGTGTTTCCACAACACCAGCGCCCGACAGCTACACGACCAGTTCGGTCAGGTAAATACACCGAGATTTCAGAGGAAAAACACAAGAACAGGAGCTGTGTACTCTCAGGAACTACCGAGTTCTAAACTACTTCAGGGAACGTGTTTTGCAGCTGCACACAATCCTAAGATTAACCTGCTCAGTGCCAAAGGTCAGCCGGAGCGGCGTGAGGCTTCAGGCTTTACAATCAGGCAGTGTGACCGAGGACCCGGGGGTTTGGCAGAACGCCAGGAGGAAACGTCACGAACAAAAGCACGCCGGGCGCGAGGCGCGGTGAGGGAACGGTGAAACGACCGGCCCCCAAATGCTTTACATACTTTGTGTTGAATCCGTCAGTTCTAGTGTACAGCAATACAATAACATTTCAGAGAATTTAGAGCCTCGGATTCTGTGGTAACAGTTTGGGGAAGGGCCTCTTCTTTTAGTTTCAGTGAAAATGAGCTACATGAAGAAAAGAGTTTAACATGGGAAAATAACACCAGGTACAAATCTGTGTGGTTGATGGATGGATGCTAGAAGAATGCGACACTGGGGGTTGATTTGTTTAGCCCAGAACCTAAAAGAGTTGGAACTCAACCCAATTTGTAGGATGCTTAACTAAGCTACAACAACACTGTGGCTAAAAACTAAGTAGATAACGGAAAAAAATAACGGAAACAAAGAACCAAAAAATACCGTGATAGAACGTGGATGAAACCGGGACAGCACAGAAATAATACGCAACATGCTGCGAAACTCAAAATGTAAGGTTTGTGTTTAGCGAATATAACGGTTTTCATTCGTGTAGCGTTCAAGTGCTTCACGCTTACTGGTTAATCTGCACTTAGAGCAGTCCTAGTGTAACCGAGCGTTTGCTGAGTTTATAAAGAAAGAAAGAAAGTGTACATAGACTACACATAGGAGGAGCAGAAACAGACGATCACGTGTGTAGAGAAACACACTTTTACATTGATTACTGAATCCACAAAGGGACCAAATGCCTCAGTACAGTAGCACAAAATCATTATAATAACTTTTATTTCCATAAATGCAAATGCACTGAAAATACTACACTTTCAATTCTAAATCAAAACATTAACAACATTTAGCCAGTTTGTGTTCTGCATCCTTTACAGAAAGTTAAGAAAAATGAATATTAGGCTGTTCAAAAAAATAGCAGTGCAGCATTTTTCTTTAAAAACTCAAAAAAATTTTATCTATAAACTGAAAAAAATGTTTAAAGTTTCACTTTTAATTACTGAACTAATATTTAGTGGCAGAACAATTGTTCCCGAGATCTGTGTTGCATGGAGTCGACCAACTTCTGGCACCTCTGACCAGGTATTCCAGTCCAGGATGATTAGACGACATTCCACAGTTCTTCTGCAATTTTGGGTTTTGCCTCAAAAAAACGCGTTTCAGATGACGGAGCACAAGTTCTCTCTGGGATTGAGGTCAGGGGATTGTGCTGGCCACTCTATTACCTCAATCTTGTTTGGTCATTGTCATGCTGAAACACCCATTTTAAGGACATTTCTTCTTTGACATAGGGCAAGATTTGAGAACATGAAGCCTCGCACCGTCGCTGGATGTTCTAGGTTTACATTGGACTATCAGAATCAGAACATCACGTTCTGACGGCTTCTCCACATACGTTCTGATACATCAGCATCATGAATCAGCCCTGAAATCCCAAACAACCAGCACCTAAAGCGTTTAAAAACAAGCGGGACTGGTTTTAAACGCTCCTCAGATCAGCGTGTTAGCGAACCTGGCCTCGGGTCGCGCGTTTCTGTGTCAGTCGGCTGCTGGTCTGATCACTTCTGATGTGTAAACTGGACGGACTGGATCTGAACGGCGTGGAACGCGGCGGTGTCGTCTGGTTTCCATGATCGCCGATGACCTGACCAGTTTTCGGAGTGATGGGTAACCGTAACCTGGTAACCGGGGGCCCAAGAACACCGCGGCCGCTCGACGTCAATCACCGGAAGTCTCAGCTGATCCGAGGTCTCACGAGAACTCGCTGAACCGAGACGCTCAGCTGAGATGAAAACAGCAGCGGTGAGAGTGAGAGAGAGAGGAGAGGGTGGAGTGTGTGGAGTGGTTTCGTCTAACGGTATTTGCTGTGAGGTTCCGACTCTCCTGCACTTTGTCGTTATGTGTTGAAGCTCTCGTGGACTCCTGACGTTACAGAAATAAAGACTGGTGCTGGTTTGGTTGGTGCCGAGTACCAGAGACCCGACCGTGTGGTTCAGGATCTTTTTTGAGACACAGAAGACGACGGGAGAGTGAAACCTATTATTAGTACCGGGTGTGTGTGTGTGTGTGTGTGTGTGTGTGTGTGTGTGTGTGTGTTTGGAGAAACGTGGCTCCTAGAACAGCAACATGATCTCAGCAGCCAGCTGATGAAAACACAAGTAACTACAGAGCTCACAGTGTGTGTGTGTGTGTGTGTGTGTGTGTGTGTGTGTGTGTGTGTGTGTGTGTGTGTGTGTGTGCTGGATTTCATTTGCACTTGGTTTCGTGATGTGTGGGCACTAAATATATGCTTCAGGGTAAACATATACATATACAGTATATACACTGTACACATTACACACCCACTATACACACACATATATGCACTGTACACATTACACACCCACTATACACACACATATATACACTGTACACATTACACACCCACTATACACACACATATATGCACTGTACACATTACACACCCACTATACACACACATATATACACTGTACACATTACACACCCACTATACACACACATATATACACTGTACACATTACACACCCACTATACACACACATATATGCACTGTACACATTACACACCCACTATACACACACATATATACACTGTACACAGTACACACACACATATATACACTGTACACAACACACACACATATACACACACAGTACACACACACTATACACACACATATATACACTGTACACAGTACACACCCACTATACACACACATACTGTATATACACTGTACACAGTACACACACACTATACACACACATATATACACTGTACACAGTACACACACACATATATACACTGTATACAACACACACACATATACACACACATTACACACACACTATACACACACATATATACACTGTACACAACACACACACTATACACACACATATATACACTGTACACATTACACACCCACTATACACACATATATACACTGTACACAGTACACACACACATATATACACTGTACACAACACACACACATATACACACACAGTACACACACACTATACACACACATATATACACTGTACACAGTACACACCCACTATACACACACATACTGTATATACACTGTACACAGTACACACACACTATACACACACACATATATACACTGTACACAACACACACACATATACACACACAGTACACACACACTATACACACACATATATACACTGTACACAGTACACACACACATATATACACTGTACACAACACACACACATATACACACACAGTACACACACACTATACACACACATATATACACTGTACACAGTACACACCCACTATACACACACATACTGTATATACACTGTACACAGTACACACACACTATACACACACACATATACAGTGTATCACAAAAGTGAGTACACCCCTCACATTTCTGCAGATATTTAAGTATATCTTTTCATGGGACAACACTGACAAAATGACACTTTGACACAATGAAAAGTAGTCTGTGTGCAGCTTATATAACAGTGTAAATTTATTCTTCCCTCAAAATAACTCAATATACAGCCATTAATGTCTAAACCACCGGCAACAAAAGTGAGTACACCCCTAAGAGACTACACCCCTAAATGTCCAAATTGAGCACTGCTTGTCATTTTCCCTTCAAAATGTCATGTGATTTGTTAGTGTTACTAGGTCTCAGGTGTGCATAGGGAGCAGGTGTGTTTAATTTAGTAGTACAGCTCTCACACTCTCTCATACTGGTCACTCAAAGTTCCAACATGGCACCTCATGGCAAAGAACTCTCTGAGGATCTTAAAAGACGAATTGTTGCGCTACATGAAGATGGCCAAGGCTACAAGAAGATTGCCAACACCCTGAAACTGAGCTGCAGCACAGTGGCCAAGATCATCCAGCGTTTTAAAAGAGCAGGGTCCACTCAGAACAGACCTCGCGTTGGTCGTCCAAAGAAGCTGAGTGCACGTCCTCAGCGTCACATCCAACTGCTGTCTTTGAAAGATAGGCGCAGGAGTGCTGTCAGCATTGCTGCAGAGATTGAAAAGGTGGGGGGTCAGCCTGTCAGTGCTCAGACCATACGCCGCACACTACATCAAATTGGTCTGCATGGCTGTCACCCCAGAAGGAAGCCTCTTCTGAAGTCTCTACACAAGAAAGCCCGCAAACAGTTTGCTGAAGACATGTCAACAAAGGACATGGATTACTGGAACCATGTCCTATGGTCTGATGAGACCAAGATTAATTTGTTTGGTTCAGATGGTCTCAAGCATGTGTGGCGGCAATCAGTTGAGGAGTACAAAGATAAGTGTGTCATGCCTACAGTCAAGCATGGTGGTGGGAATGCCATGGTCTGGGGCTGCATGAGTGCAGCAGGTGTTGGGGAGTTACATTTCATTGAGGGACACATGAACTCCAATATGTACTGTGAAATACTGAAGCAGAGCATGATCCCCTCCCTCCGGAAACTGGGTCGCAGGGCAGTGTTCCAGCATGATAATGACCCCAAACACACCTCTAAGACGACCACTGCTTTATTGAAGAGGCTGAGGGTAAAGGTGATGGACTGGCCAAGCATGTCTCCAGACCTAAACCCAATAGAACATCTTTGGGGCATCCTCAAGCGGAAGGTGGAGGAGCGCAAAGTCTCGAATATCCGCCAGCTCCGTGATGTCGTCATGGAGGAGTGGAAAAGCATTCCAGTGGCAACCTGTGAAGCTCTGGTAAACTCCATGCCCAGGAGAGTTAAGGCAGTTCTGGGAAATAATGGTGGCCACACAAAATATTGACACTTCAGGAACTTTCACTAAGGGGTGTACTCACTTTTGTTGCCGGTGGTTTAGACATTAATGGCTGTATATTGAGTTATTTTGAGGGAAGAATAAATTTACACTGTTATATAAGCTGCACACAGACTACTTTTCATTGTGTCAAAGTGTCATTTTGTCAGTGTTGTCCCATGAAAAGATATACTTAAATATCTGCAGAAATGTGAGGGGTGTACTCACTTTTGTGATACACTGTATACACTGTACACAGTACACACACACTATACACACACACATACGTATATACACTGTACACAGTACACACCCACTATACACACACATACTGTATATACACTGTACACAGTACACACACACTATACACACACATATATACACTGTACACAGTACACACCCACTATACACACACATACTGTATATACACTGTACACAGTACACACACACTATACACACACATATATACACTGTACACAGTACACACCCACTATACACACACATATATACACTGTACACAGTACACACCCACTATACACACACATACTGTATATACACTGTACACAGTACACACACACTATACACACACATATATACACTGTACACAGTACACACCCACTATACACACACATATATACACTGTACACAGTACACACCCACTATACACACACATACTGTATATACACTGTACACAGTACACACACACTATACACACACATATATACACTGTACACAGTACACACACACTATACACACACATATATACACTGTACACAGTACACACCCACTATACACACACATATATACACTGTACACAACACACACACTATACACACACATATATACACTGTACACATTACACACCCACTATACACACACATATATACACTGTACACATTACACACCCACTATACACACACATATATACACTGTACACAGTACACACACACATATATACACTGTACACAACACACACACATATACACACACTATACACACACACTATACACACACATATATACACTGTACACAGTACACACCCACTATACACACACATACTGTATATACACTGTACACAGTACACACACACTATACACACACATATATACACTGTACACAGTACACACACACATATATACACTGTATACAACACACACACATATACACACACATTACACACACACTATACACACACATATATACACTGTACACATTACACACCCACTATACACACACATATATACACTGTACACAGTACACACACATATATACACTGTACACAACACACACACATATACACACACAGTACACACACACTATACACACACATATATACACTGTACACAGTACACACACACACTATACACACACATACTGTATATACACTGTACACAGTACACACCCACTATACACACACATACTGTATATACACTGTACACAGTACACACACACTATACACACACATATATACACTGTACACAACACACACACATATACACACCCACAGTACACACACACTATACACACACATATATACACTGTACACAACACACACACATATACACACCCACAGTACACACACACTATACACACACATATATACACTGTACACAACACATACAAAGCACACACACCATACACACACACAGTGTACACAACATGTAGACCATAGGACGCTAAACAAAGAACCGATTCACATCACACTTACACACACACACACATTGTACATAATACACAACACAAAGAAACACACACCCTCCCCCCTCCGGCCCCACACTTCCACCACGCCGGTACAGCTAGCATTGTAGCGGAGAGAGTTATTAGCATGAGCTGATTTTCATTATAATGGAGTCTGTTCAGAATCCGCCAAGTAAAAACCACCAACACGCCAAGTTAACATCAAAGCAACAAAAGCACTGAAGTAAATCAGCTACACACACAATACACAGTATACACACTACACACACAGTGTACACACTACACACACACACACACACACAATACACACCCAGTATACACACACACACCCCCCTTATCAGTAACATACACAGTGTAGACGCAGAACGTATAGCTGTGTGTGGGTGTGTGTGCCACAGTATACACACTACACACACACACACAACATAATAGACAATATGTATAGTGTACACTAAACACACATACACTGTACCAAACACACACACACACACAAACCCTACCAAACACATATCACACACATACACACACACACCCTAACAAACACATAAAATACACACACACCACACCAAACACATACAACACACACACTCTAACAAACACATACAATACACACACACCATACCAAACACACACACACACACACACACACACAGACCCTATCAAACACACACACACACCTTATCAGAAACATACAGAGTGTAGGTGTAGAACGTATAGCCCTGTGTGTGTGTGTGTGTGTGATAAGCCTTCTATAGTGAACTTACACACCACTGAACATCTGCTTCCAACATCCAGCATTTATGAAAACGTTCGGTCACTATTGGTCAGATGTCAGGATGGGTTTAGTTTAGTTAGTTAGTTAAGTTAGTTTATTTTAGTTAGTTTAGTTCTTTTTATCACACGTTATTTACTGATTTTGACAAATTGTGAAACAATAAACTAGAGATGTACCGATCGGGGTTGTGTGTGTGTGTTTGTGCCTTTAGAAGAGACGCTTTGTTCACAGTATCGCTATAAGTGATTCATTGATTCATGAGTTGATTCGTTTTTATGTGAAGCGTAAGTTTCTCTTCTCAGTTATCTCTCCGTGTTTATTTAAAACCACGACATTTAATTAATAACAGTAAACACCAGCTACTACAGAACATTTTGTGTGACTCTCTTACATTAAAAAGCTTCATTAAACTGCTATTACCACAGATCTGTAACCGAGTCAGACTCGTTCCGTCTAAGGAGCTAAAAGTTTCCTAAAAGTTCAGCAGATGATCCTGAACTAACGAATTTGCTAATGAATAAACTTTTGCCTCGGATTGGCTCTGTAACGTTTTCTGTTCTCATCTACATCACAAGTAAGAACCGCTTACGATTTACCAAAGTGAACCAGGAGTTTATATAACGTGCTGATAGAATCGACTCAGATGTGACCGGGTTGAATTATCTTTTTAAAGTAAATATTACAATCAGCAAAATTACATCGTATGTATGATGCACAACGTTAATGATGTTATTTTAGGTCATGAAGAGCTTTCACTGTGGTTTCTGTACGATGGTTGATGAATGGTGATGTGATGGTTGGTGCTTCGTAGCTTAAAGTCTGGATCAATTCACTGAGCTGTTAACTTAACATGATCTTTATATATCACACGATCGGATCGGCTACTTTTAGGAAATATCGCCGATCGCCGATAGCATATTTTGATTAAAAATCGGCCGATACCAATTCGTAGCCGATCGATCGTCCCATCTCTACAATAAACACAATAAATCAAACGTATCACCATTTTCACACATCAATGTTGCCTCAATATACACCACACGGGCAAAAGTATCTGGACGCCCCTTCTAATTATGTTTCTAAATGTGTTTCGGTCCCAACAATTGCTGAGAGGTGTAATTAAGGATATAAAGGAAGTGATATGCTTCAGACATATACAGAAACAGTTTAGGGAAGGTCCTCTTCTGTTCCAGAATGACTGTCTAGCTCTATAAAGACATAAAACTCCAGCGTCCTGCACAGAGCCCTGACCTCAGCTCCACTCAACAGCTCTGGGATGAACCGGAACTGGACTGAATGGGGCAGTTGTAGCTTAGTGGTTAACGTACTGGACTAGTAATCAGAAGGTTGCTGGTTTAGGCCCCACCACCACCTGACTGCCACTGTTGGGCCCTTGAGCAAGGCCCTTAAACCTCAATTGCTTGGACTGTATACTGTCACAACTTTAAGTCGCTTTGGATAAAAGTGTCCGCTAAATGCCGAAAATGTAAATGTAAATGAACGGGCACAAATTCCCACAGACATACTCCAGTCTTGTGTGTGAGAAGCCATTTCAGTAGAGCGGCTGAAAAGATCACTCTGTTTTAATCCCATTTGGTTTCTAAATGGGACGTCCAACATGCTCATGGTCAGACGTCCAAATACTTTCGGCCTTACAGCATGAATGTTATCATACATATCACCTGTGACCTTTCAAACCAGAACAGCAGCCACTCATCTGAGAAGGCTTCTCACAAGGATTTGAATAATGTCTGTGGGAATTTGTGCCTAATTAGCCGTAAGAGCTGATTTGTATGTCTGGGCACTGATGTTGGTTGACGTTCCGGTTCATCCCAGAGCTGCTGAGTGGAGCTGAGGTCAGGTCTCTGTGCAGGACACTGGAGTTTCAGGTATTTATAGAGCTACACAGTCATGCTGGAACAGGAAAGGGCCTTCCCTTGTTGTGACTGAAACACATGAATTCAGTAATTAGAAGGGGCGTCCAGATACTTTTGTCCATGTGGTGTAAACTAACTAAACTAACTAAAGTAAACCCATCCTGACATCTGACCGATAGTGACCGAACGTTTTCATAAATGCTGGATTTTGGAAGCAGATGTTCAGTAGTGTTTAAGTTCACTATAGATTTACATTTACATTTTCAGCATTTAGCAGACGCTTTTATCCAAAGCGACTTACACGATGATCAATTGAGGGTTAAGGGCCTTGCTCAGGGACCCAACAGTGGCAACTTGGTGGTGGCGGGGCTTGAACCGGCAACCTTCTGTTTACTAGTCTAGTACCTTAACCACTGAGCTATCACCGGCCTATAGAAGCCTTATCTCACACACACACACACACACACACACACACACACACACACACACACACACACACACACACACACACACAGGGCTATACGTTCTGCACCTACTCTCTGTATGTTCCTGATTAGGTGTGTGTGTGTGTGTGTGTGTGTGTGTGTTGTGGGGGACTAGCTTTAGCTAGCTCGGTATCAGCTACTTTGCTGTACTTGTTCAGTATGGTGTGTGTGTGTGTGTGTTTGGTAGCGTGTATGTGTGTGTAGTGTACACTATACAGACTGTGTATTATGTTTGTGTGTGTGTGTGTGTGTGCAGAACACGAGTTTTAGGTCTTGCAAAACAGGACAGGGCCTTCCCTAAACTGTTGCTGCATATACAGTGTATCACAAAAGTGAGTACACCCCTCACATTTCTGCAGATATTTAAGTATATCTTTTCATGGGACAACACTGACAAAATGACACTTTGACACAATGAAAAGTAGTCTGTGCGCAGCTTATATAACAGTGTAAATTTATTCTTCCCTCAAAATAACTCAATATACAGCCATTAATGTCTAAACCACCGGCAACAAAAGTGAGTACACCCCTAAGAGACTACACACCTAAATGTCCAAATTGAGCACTGCTTGTCATTTTCCCTCCAAAATGTCATGTGATTTGTTAGTGTTACTAGGTCTCAGGTGTGCATAGGGAGCAGGTGTGTTCAATTTAGTAGTACAGCTCTCACACTCTCTCATACTGGTCACTGAAAGTTCCAACATGGCACCTCATGGCAAAGAACTCTCTGAGGATCTTAAAAGACGAATTGTTGCGCTACATGAAGATGGCCAAGGCTACAAGAAGATTGCCAACACCCTGAAACTGAGCTGCAGCACAGTGGCCAAGATCATCCAGCGTTTTAAAAGAGCAGGGTCCACTCAGAACAGACCTCGCGTTGGTCGTCCAAAGAAGCTGAGTGCACGTGCTCAGCGTCACATCCAACTGCTGTCTTTGAATGATAGGCGCAGGAGTGCTGTCAGCATTGCTGCAGAGATTGAAAAGGTGGGGGGTCAGCCTGTCAGTGCTCAGACCATACGCCGCACACTACATCAAATTGGTCTGCATGGCTGTCACCCCAGAAGGAAGCCTCTTCTGAAGTCTCTACACAAGAAAGCCCGCAAACAGTTTGCTGAAGACATGTCAACAAAGGACATGGATTACTGGAACCATGTCCTATGGTCTGATGAGACCAAGATTAATTTGTTTGGTTCAGATGGTCTCAAGCATGTGTGGCGGCAATCAGGTGAGGAGTACAAAGATAAGTGTGTCATGCCTACAGTCAAGCATGGTGGTGGGAATGCCATGGTCTGGGGCTGCATGAGTGCAGCAGGTGTTGGGGAGTTACATTTCATTGAGGGACACATGAACTCCAATATGTACTGTGAAATACTGAAGCAGAGCATGATCCCCTCCCTCCGGAAACTGGGTCGCAGGGCAGTGTTCCAGCATGATAATGACCCCAAACACACCTCTAAGACGACCACTGCTTTATTGAAGAGGCTGAGAGTAAAGGTGATGGACTGGCCAAGCATGTCTCCAGACCTAAACCCAATAGAACATCTTTGGGGCATCCTCAAGCGGAAGGTGGAGGAGCGCAAAGTCTCGAATATCCGCCAGCTCCGTGATGTCGTCATGGAGGAGTGGAAAAGCATTCCAGTGGCAACCTGTGAAGCTCTGGTAAACTCCATGCCCAGGAGAGTTAAGGCAGTTCTGGGAAATAATGGTGGCCACACAAAATATTGACACTTCAGGAACTTTCACTAAGGGGTGTACTCACTTTTGTTGCCGGTGGTTTAGACATTAATGGCTGTATATTGAGTTATTTTGAGGGAAGAATAAATTTACACTGTTATATAAGCTGCACACAGACTACTTTTCATTGTGTCAAAGTGTCATTTTGTCAGTGTTGTCCCATGAAAAGATATACTTAAATATCTGCAGAAATGTGAGGGGTGTACTCACTTTTGTGATACACTGTATATGTTTATACAAATGATTTATTACACCTGTTTGGCAATGGTTGTGGCTGAAACACATGTATTTACAAATTAGAAGGTGGCGTCCCAATACTTTTGTGTGTATTATAGACAGCAGGGGGCAACATGAAATGAATCAGACTGGAGGAAATGAGATAAAGGAAATGATGTCGTCACTTTACTGTAGAGAGAAATACTAATAAAATGTAATAAATTAAAAACAAGTATTTGGTCCCCTCATGTGTGTGTGTGTAAGTGAGAATGTGTGTGTGCGCCAGTAAGGAGACTTTGTTCACGCTGAGTAAATAGAGAAACACAAAGAGGCCTTTACACCACCATACACACAGCCTGTACTGTTCTAACACACACACACACACACACACACACACACACACACACACACACACACACACACACACACACACACACACACACACACACACACTCCTCTCCCTCACTAAACTGCAGTGATGTAATTAAACAACACAAACTCAGGGGTCTGAGACAGAAGTGTGTGTTTGTACACGAGTCTTGATTCCTCCACAGCATTAAACTTCCTCTTCCTCAAATCTGCACCCACATCTGCAGTGTGTGTGAGCGTGTGTGTGTGTGCGTGTGTGTGTAGAGATGTGTGATCGCGTGTGTGTATGAAGCGTTAAGCATGTTAGTCACGTTTGGCTCATGAAGGCCGTCTGTGTGTGACCACGCTGAAACCAGACACTCCGTCTCTTACACCTCAACTACTGATGGAGACTAGAAACATGCATTTATAAATATTAATATAAACTTCTGTTTCAACGTCAGGGCTGATATTATTATATTATTCATATATTATTTATTATTATTATTATTATATATTAGATTATCATCAAGATCATTATTTTATTTACATTAGTGTATTATTATCACTACTGTTTTTATTACTTTTATAATCATTGTTATTATTATTTATATTATTACTATTATCATAGTTATTTAATTATTGATTATTATTATGACTATTATTATTTTTATTATCATTCATTACCATATTTATTATTAATATTGTTGTTGACAAATATTATCAGTGTTTATTTATTAATTATTATTATTGTCACTGTTGTTATTACTATTATTAGTTCTTTTGTCATTATTTATTATTATTACATTGTTTAATATTTACTATCTTTATTCTTCCTACATCAATTTTTTTTATTATAATTATTTTCACTGCATTTATTATTTTAATATTATTATTATTATTATATTATTATTATATATTAGATTATTATTAGGTTATTATCAAGATCATTATTTTATTTATATTAGTGTATTATTATCACTACTGTTTTTATTACTTTTATAATCGTTGTTATTATTATTGATATTATTAGTATTATCATAGTTATTTAATTATTAATTATTATTATGACTATTATTATTTTTATTATCATTCATTACCATATTTATTATTATTATTATTGTTGTTGTTGACAAATATTATTATCAGTGTTTATTGATTAATTATTATTATTAATATAACCTTTATTATTGTGATTGATAGATTATTATTATTATTATTGTCACTATTGTTATTACTACTATTATTAGTTCTTTTGTCATTATTTATTATTATTACATTGTTTAATATTTACTATCTTTATTCTTCCTACATCTATAATTTTTTTATTATAATTATTTTCACTGCATTTATTATTTTAATATTATTATTATTATTAATATTATTAAGTGCCGTCAGGTTGTTCCTGGTGAGCGGGTGGATGATGTTTCTCCAGATATGTTCTCATGTTTACTGTTTGGGTCTTCAGGCTTTATTAAGGTTCCTTTATAAATCCTCTAATCACGTTTATCCATCTTGTTTCTGGCTGTTTTCCTCCTCTTTTACCTTCAACCACTTCTTTTCACTTGCACCAGGTGGGTTCATATGAAGCTCTGTATCAAGCACTGATCCCCATTATCCCCCATCTGTGCAGCACTATCGATCAGCCAGCAGAGGGAGTAACTGCAGCAACGAGCCAATCACTGTCTGTATGGGCGTACAGCCAACCAATAGCAGAGCTGAGATTCGAACTCACACGTTTGCATTAATTTCTGAATATTTATTTATTTATAAGTTTTGTTGTAGTCAATGTATTAAATATTTCTATTTTATTGAACATTTAACAGGGGCGCTCCGGTGGCACGGAGGTCTGTGAGACAGACATGACCGGCTGTGTGTTCCTGCCTAGCGCCCAGTGTTCTCAGGTGAAACCAGACCCACTGCGACCCTGACCAGGATAATCATTTGATAAAAATACATTATATTTAAAGGTTTCAAATATATTTATTTGTTAGTTTTATATTTGTGAAGCTGTCTTTGATTTGTATGATTTTTTAATCGCTGTTTTTCCTGGCTGATCATGTAAATATTTCATAAAGAGGAATAAGAGGCCGAGCGTGTTCTAGACTAAATGCTAGACCCCCCCCCCCCCCCCCCCGGCTCTGTGTGAACTCTGACAGTAAAAGTGTGTTTTGAAGAATCCGGAGAGTTCGAGTCGATCTACCCAAACACTGAAGCATGTGGTGATTGGCTCTCTCGCTCTGCCCTCATTTCTCTCTCTCTCGTCTCTCCGAGTTATTTTGTGGGTTGAAAGGCTGCAGTGTGTCGCGTTTCAGAAACAAGCGCGTCTCAGTCTGGTCGGTCCCTCCCTAAACTTTCCCCTCTTAATTAAAGAGGCAGACTGAGCTTTCACATAGCAACAGGACCTGCGCTCTGATTGGACGAGAGCAAAACCGGAGAACTGCTTCCTGTTTGAGGGAGGGCATCACACACACACACACACACACACACACACACACACACACACACACACACACACACACACACACACACACACCGGCTGAGACCAGCTGACTCCGAACTGACAATACAAAGTTCAGACAAAAGTTTTGGGACGCCCCTTCTGATCACTGAATCCATGTGTTCCAGCCACAACAGTTACTAACAGGTTTAATAAATCTATTATCTAAAGGAAATCATATCCTTCTGACTTTGAAGCAACAGTTTAGGGAAGACCCTTATCTGTTCCAATACAAAGCAAGCCCTATAAAGCCCCACGCAGCAGCTCTGGGATGAACCGGAACATCAACCAGCATCAGTGCCCAGTTATACAAATCAGATCTTTTGACTGAATGGGCACAAATTCCCACACGCAGACACACTTCAAGATTTTGTGAGAACCTTCTCAGAAGAGCGGCTACTGTTCTAGCTGAAAAGGTCACACAGGGTCACTCATGGTCAGGCGTCCGAATACTTTTGGCCGTAACATTAAAACCACCTCCTTGTTTCTACACTCATTGTTCATGTTATCAGCTCCACTTACCATATAGAAGCACTTTGTAGTTCTACAATTACTGACTGTAGTCTATCTGTTTCTCTGCATGCTTTGTTACCCCCTTTCACCCTGTTCTTCAATGGTCAGGACCCCCACAGGACCACCACAGAGCAGGTATTATTTAGGTGGTGGATGATTCTCAGCACTGCAGTGACACTGACATGGTGGTGGTGTGTTAGTGTGTGTTGTGCTGGTATGAGTGGATCAGACACAGCAGCGCTGCTGGAGTTTTTAAACACCTCACTGTCACTGCTGGACTGAGAATAGTCCACCAACCAAAAATATCCAGCCAACAGCGCCCCGTGGGCAGCGTCCTGTGACCACTAATGAAGGTCTAGAAGATGAGCGACTCAAACAGCAGCAATAGATGAGCGATCGTCTCTGACTTTACATCTACAAGGTGGACCGACTAGGTAGGAGTGTCTAATAGAGTGGACAGTGAGTGGACACGGTATTTAAAAACTCCAGCAGCGCAGCTGTGTCTAATCCACTCATACCAGCACAACACACACTAACACACCACCACCATGTCAGTGTCACTGCAGTGCTGAGAATGATCCACCACCTAAATAATACCTGCTCTGTGGTGGTCCTGTGGGGGTCCTGACCATTGAAGAACAGGGTGAAAGGGGGTAACAAAGCATGCAGAGAAACAGATAGACTACAGTCAGTAATTGTAGAACTACAAAGTGCTTCTATATGGTAAGTGGAGCTGATAAAATGGACAGTGAGTGTAGAAACAAAGAGGGGGTTTTAATGTTATGGCTGATCGGTGTATATTCTATCATCCCGCCATTTCATTGATACATCTGTGCTGAGAAAACAAGCATTTCTAAGTACTGAGGGTCCTATCAGTGGTACATCATATGGCCAAAAGTAAGTGGACACCCCTTCTAATTATTAAAAAGTTTCAGCCACACCCACTGCTAACAGGTGTGTGAAATCGCAGCATCACTTCAGATTAGATTCTGTTCTGTTCGACAAATCCGATATGCAGAACAGCCCTGGGATGAATTGGAACACTGACTGACTGATCTTCTGGAGACCCCTGGAACATCATCCCAAAAAGTCTTATGTCTTCCAAGGAACCCTGGTGCTCATTTTGGATAACAGGGGTTTCACTTTGCAGCCCGGAAACTCCTGGGTAGATTCATCACTGTTCCAAGTTTCCTCCATTAAAAAAATCATGGCTCCCGGGTACACAGGTGGCGCAGCGGGATATTCCGCTAGCACACCAGCTCAGAGATTCTGAACTCCTCGGTTCGAAACTCGGCATTGCCACCGGTCAGCTGTGCAACATCTAGCGGGCATAACTGGCAGTGCCTGCAGCAGGCACGTTTCTGCTGTGGAGGGATGACCGGACTATGTGGCTGGGGTCTTCAAATGCTGTGTAAGGACCCTGATTAGCAGATAGAGAGGCAACTGTGCAGAATGCACAGGTGAAAAAGGGGTTCCGCTAAGGGCTGCAAGCGGGTCGGAAAACAAAGGGCTCAGGGATCCCCCGGCAGCGGAAGACAACGCTACGCTAAATTGTAAGTTGTGGTTCGGTGGTGTCCTAGTGTCTATAAAATGGCTTTGTAACACTAATATGAACTAATACGTTTCAATGATTTATTTCTTAGTTTTAGTTCAAAATCCCAGCGTCGGTACACTAGTGGAACATCCCGCTGTGCCACCTGGGCGCCCCCCCTCAGCGTTAGCATGGTTAGCGTGCAGCGCTATAGATTATCCACTTATTATTAGACGACGGAGCGGCGGGAAAGTCGTTCCAGCGTCTCATCTCTGCTTTTAATAGACACGGCAGAAACACCGCGGCGTTCAGGTTAATGACTCAGGAAACGAACCTGAGTGAAGAAATGAATCAAAGTGAACCGGGGAAGCTACAGCGGGCAGGATTCATCCTTCATAGAACTTCCTGTACCCGCAAACGTCCGAAACGAGAGAGTCCGAAACGAGAGAGTCCGAAACGAGAGAGTCGGAAACGCTCGCTCTCGCTCTCCATTCAAATCAAGTACAAACCAGCGAGAGTCGTGGCTCTGTTTATAATCCCAGCAGCCTCTTCAGCCAGGTGACCTCAGCCTGGGACAAAGGGCATCATGGGAAATCATTCCTCTACAAATTAAATCTCTCTAGAGAGAGAGAGAGAGAAAGGGGGGGGGGGGGGGTGAGAGAGAGAAAGGGGGGGAGGGTGAGAGAGAGAGAGTGAGAATGTGATTCTATTTTCTGTCCCGCTAATGCGGATTATGTAATCGGCTCAAAATCACTCCGCAGCACCAACACAACATCAGTGAGGGAGGAAGAAACAAGAGAGAGAGAGAGAGAGAGAGAGACAGAGAGAGAGAACAAGAGAAAGAGAGAGAGAGAAAGAGAATTCCTACCCGAATCTTGTCCTATGTGCACTCATGTAAAGACGGCGAGTGTTTTTTAATGAGTGATGTCACTGTTCCATTAAAACATTCGTTTTAATTCCGTCCCAGCAGCTGATGTTTGATTCTGACTGACAGTGAAGCTTCCGTCTGTACAGGGCAAGAGCGCCGATTTGAAACGCACCCTCACCCACCCTCAGCGCCGCCTCAGCTTCCAGCTTTCCCGTCCGGAGAATCCGACCTGAAGATCTTTATCAGGTGTTTACATTAATAAATCATGAGCGAGCCGCTCAGGTGGCGCAGCGGTAAAAAGACACGCTGCAACCAGAGCCGGATTCTGAGTACATCGTATCGAATCCAGCTCGGCCTCACCGGTTCGAGGCTGGGCGGCTGTATGAGCAACGATTGGCCGGTTGCTCAGTCGGGGAGGCGGGATAAAGAACCGGATGCGGGTCTCTCTCTGTCAGAATGCGATTACGAGCTCTGCCAGCTGATTGGAGGCGCCTGCACAGAGATGAGGAAGAGCGCCCTCAGGGTGCGTCTCTCCGCATGCAACGCTAGGTGGCGCCAAACTCATCAATGTGTGGGTGGCAAAAATGCATCCGGCTGCTGCCAGTGTTTCGGAGGGGATATGGGTTAGCTTCGATCTCCTCGGTCAGGGCGGGGTTCGGCATAGACAGAGAGGAAGCACCATGCTAACTGAACAATTGGCTGCGCTAAAAAGGGGGAGAAAAAAAAATTAAAATAAATCATGAGCGACTGAACTGTTACGAATTAAAATCACAAACATGAAGTCGGTCGGTGTGAGTTTAAAGCCAAACCAAAACACACGTTTGCTATATCAGGGGCTTTCAACCTGTGGGGCGCGTCTGGGGGGGCGCGAGTGCCTGACCGGGGGGCGTGGCATTACGAGATGTTTTTACTTCTAAAACTAAAGCAATTCATTTTTCACCCACGGGAGACAGATTTCATTACTCTAACTGACCACGCTCACACGCACGTTTAATGTTATTCAGTTCCGTATGAAAAAAACCTTCAAAATAGAGCTAACAGCGAAGATAACCGGTGTCAAAAGCAACGACCGCTGTTATAGGACGTGTTTGTGTCTTTAAGAGAGACGCTCTGTTCACAGTATCGATATAAGTGATTCAGGAGTCGATTCATTTTAAGTGCAGCGTAAGTTTCTTTTCTCAGTCATCTCTCCGTGTTTACTGTTATAATGAATGTTGCGGTTGTAAATAAACACCAAATACTACAGAACATTCTGTGTGACTCGCTTACCTTAAAAAGCTCCGGCTTAATTATACTGAGTATTACCACAGAGTCAGAGTCGTTCTGCCTGTGGAGCTAAACGTTTTCAGTCAGAGCAGATGATCCCAAACTAACCAACTTAGTAATTGATGAACTTTTGTCTATGCTTGACTCTGTGAAGTGTCGTTTTCTGCTCTCATCTACATCAAAAAGCAAGAACCGCTTACGATTTACCAAAGTGAACCACGAATTTATATAATGTGCTGATAGAATCGGCTCAGATGGGGTCGGACTGTATTATCTGTTTAAAATAATATTTTCAATCAGCAAAATTATATAATGTGCACAACATTAATTACGTTCTTTTAGCTTGTCAAAAAACGCTGTGTTCTGGTACGGCGGTATATAAGAAATCCATACCATAGGAGGAATCAAAACCGCTATACCGTATGTACCGTCATACCGCCACAGTCTACCAGTTCTCTGATTATTATGTCACACTATATACGATTACTTCTAAATCTCTTGTCCAGGACACCGTGTGATTTCATGTTAACTACGGTACAAAAACCCGCGAATACACCGATCACGTCCCCTTAATTCATCAGCAATTGAACTGAAAGACCACCGATCCTGTTCCTAACGCTCACACTGAAGCGGGGGTCAGTTTAGATTCGGCTAGAAGCGTCCTCACAGCGGTCGTGTAACCACTCTCCTAAATACAGCACACACACACACACACACGGTGTACGTTACACACTTTACACGGCGCTCGTTCCCCTTCGGACTCTTCGACTATTATTCGTCGGTCATTATGGACTTAGTGGGTCAATAGGTCACAAGTCAGGACTTCACTTCAGCTCCTGTTAAGGACAGGAACGCATCCGTGTGTGTGTGTGTGTTGAAATGTGTACCTGTGTCCTTTTTCCACCGCACATGATCAGCAGATGAGAATGTCTGTCTGTCTGTGTGTGTGTCCGCCAGCGTCCTTTTTCACACACACACACACACACACACACACACACACACACACACACACACACACAGTGTGATAACAGTGTGGAAACGTTGCCAGGTGAGTTAAAAAGTCACTGATAACCTTTATGGAAAATGATAAATATCAGTGAAGTGTTGGGTTCAGAGACACAGCTGAACTGCAACACACACACACACACACACACACAGTTCTAGCTTTACATGCTAATTGCTACGTGACACGACGGCAGAGGCACAATCAGAACCGTCCAGGGTCAAAATGGATCCGATTCTGCTCCAGAAACCCAATCAGCACCCATCCAAACGTGCTCTCTAGATTTGCTCTGATGCCTCGTGATTTTTCGGCAGTTAGCGAGACCTAAATCTGATTTTTAAACGTAGAGGTTTGTACTCCTGTCTGAGCTGGTGGTTAGCAAGCTAGGCTAACCTATGCTAAGCTAACTCATCACTTATAAACAATCTGTCTAATGTATAAATCTGTCCTTATATTTAACGCTTTTTATAGTTGAGCTGGATATCGCTGTATAAAATCTCAGCCGCTATGCTGCTACAGTTAGCGATTCCGCTATTATGGATCACGCGTAGCGATGCCCGAGAGTAAACAAAAGCGTGACCGGATTAATATTAGCATAAATATTTGAACTTCACTTTACTGTTTGATGTTATATGTTCGGTTAGTTGCTAAGCCGAAGCCGCGTGATGGATCGGCGCTTTGTCCAGCTTCTCGGTGGAACCGTGCCCACTGCGACCCTGACCAGAATAAGGTGGTGATAAATCAGACAATAACAAAATTATTTCTGTATGTAAGGGGGTGTCCATATACTTCTGACATATGGTAACACAGTGGGATGTATGGCTACTATACGTGACATATAGGACTGTCGTAGCGAGTGGGTAGAGCTTGAGCAGGTTGTGGGTTTGGATCCCGACCTTGCCATGCAGCCACCGTTGGGCCCTTGAGCAAGGCCCTCATTTCACTCGGCTCCGGGGTCGTCGTACAACAGCTGACCCTGCGTACCTCACTGTACTGCACACACACACACACACATGACAAATAGAGGCACTCTGTTCTATCAGAGTGTGTGTGTGTGTGTGTGTGTGTGTGTTAATGGAAAACACGTGGGGTGGGTAGCATAGCACAAGCTGAGGGCAAGAACACACCAGGTGTAAAGTAACGATAGCAGGGTTAGTTTTACCACCCGGCCACACACACACACACACACACACACACACCTGTTAGAGTTGAGCAAGTCCATTAATGCAGGTCAGAACAGCCGGAAGAGTCCAAAAGTCTAAATCGCCACCAGGAGTTGCTGTTATATCACCGTTTATCACTCACACAGTTACTCAGCTACAGTCGTGTCCAATAATATCGACGACGCTGGAAAACGCCTTTTTTTAAAAATAATTTTAAAAAATAATAATTTTTACCCCTTTTTCTCCCCTTTTTAGCGCATCCAATTGTTCAATTAGCATCGTGCTTCCTCTCTGTCTATGCCGAACCCTGCCCTGACGGAGGTGATTGAAGCTAACCCGTATCCCCTCCGAAACACGAGCAGCAGCCAGATGCATCTTTGCCACCCACACATTGACGAGTTTGGCGCCACCTAGCGTTGCATGCGGAGAGACACACCCTAAGGGCACCCCCTCCCATCTCTGTGTAAGCGCCTCCAATCAGCCGGCAGAGAACGCGATCGCATTCTGACAGAGAGAGACCCACATCCGGTTCTTTGTCCCACCCCCCACATGAGCAACCGGCCAATCGTTGCTCATATAGCCACTCGGCTTCGAACCGGTAAAGCAAGGCTGGATTCGATACCACGCTTCTCAGAAACCAGCCCTGGTTGCAGCGCGTTTCTTTTTACCGCTGTGCCACCTGAGCGGCATTGGAAAACGCCTTTTAATGTTAACGTTTTAATGTGCCGTTTAGTGGACGCTTCAATCCAAAGCGACTTACAATTACGACTGGATACAATTAGAACAAATGAGAGTTAGGGGCCTTGCTCAGGGGGCCCAACAGGGGTGACTTGGCGATGATGGGGCTTGAACCAGCAGTCCTTTGATTACCTTAACCACTGAGCTACCACTGTCTGTGTGGTCAAGTGTCCACAAACTTCTGGTCATGTTGTACGTCAGAGGTTCCCAAGAGGGGGTGGCAAATTGTGATGGCTAGACGACCGGGTCAGAGCATCTCCAAAACTGCAGCTCTTGTGGGGTGTGTCCCGGTCCGCAGTGGTCAGTATCTTTTAAAAGTGGTCCAAGTAAGGAACAGTGGTAAACCGGCGACAGGGTCATGGGCGGCCAAGGCTCATTGATGCACGTGTGGTCCGATCCAACAGACGAGCTCCTGTAGCTCAGACTGCTGAAGAACTTAATGCTGGTTCTGATAGAACGGTGTCAGAACACACAGAGCAGCACAGTTACAGGGCTGTTTTGGCAGCAAAAGGGGGACCAACACAATAGTAGGAAGGTGGTCATAATGTTATGCCTCATCGCTGTATAACCCATATTTGATTTGCTCACCAAGGTGCAGCTCGATTCAGAAAAGCGGGAATAAAAGTGACCACTGCAGACGCCTCTAAACAAGGGCTGAGAGGTCAATCGAGAGGTACAAACGAACAAAACAAAGAGGATCATGGGAGCCATTGTGCACTGACCCACTTTAGCTGCGTCCGGAATCGCATACTTCCATACTCAATAGTACGCGAGATGAGGACGCGAGAGCGGTTAGTACGTCCGAATACGTAGTACACACAAAGAGGTACGCGAGAAGCACCCGGATGACCTACTTATTGGGCAGCCACGTTCGAGTATGCAAGCGATGCACACTTGCGGTCCGCTAATGTGTCCCATAATGCAACTGGAGCTGCGTAGGCGTTCGAAGCGGAATAAGAAACAAGAAAGATAGCAGCCCTCTGAGTCCTCTGTTTACAAGTGTAGGTAAGATAAATAAAATAACAATTTTAAAGACGAATAAATAACAAAAAGACGATAAATATCCAAAATTTTGGCGAGTGGGGTTTGTAATGAGTCTGTAACCATGGTGATATTACGTCCTCACGTCCCACGTCATCACTTGAAAGATGGCGGATGTCGTACGTAGCGGTGTTGTGTGCATACTGCACACTTCTGTACTGACAGTATGTACTTCTATACCGGCCGAGTAGTGCATACTTCCTCCAATCTAGTGCATACTCTGTAAGTATGCGATTCCGGACGCAGCTCTAGACTGGTTAGTGACTCACGAAGACGGATGATTTTACAATGCAGCACTGGTACCGTTCTATAGGTATTGTACTGTAACTGTGGGAACAATGTTCCATCTCAGATCACAATCATTACAAACAGCCTCCCAGAACCCAGCGTAAACCAGACACAGCCGTGCTGATGTAAAACAATTATAGTTTCAACCTTTATACGGTCCTGTGTTGGGTTCTGGGCGTTTTACATTCACTAGATTTGTTGTGTATTTATACATCCATGAGATGCACATGAGGCAGCCAGGTCTTACAAGGCATCCAGCCAAAAGTCTGTGGACAGCTCAGCATAAACCTGCTGCACAAGACGTTTAACCCAAGACTAAGTCTAATACCAGACCAAGACGTGTAACCCAAAACTAAGTCCAATACCAGACCAAGACGTGTAACCCAAGACTAAGTCCAATACCAGACCAAGACTTTTAACCCAAGACTAAGTCCAATACCAGAACAAGACTTTTAACCCAAGACTAAGTCCAATACCAGACCAAGACGTTTAACCCAAGACTAAGTCCAATACCAGAACAAGACTTTTAACCCAAGACTAAGTCCAATACCAGACCAAGACGTTTAACCCAAAACTAAGTCCAATACCAGAACAAGACTTTTAACCCAAGACTAAGTCCAATACCAGACCAAGACGTTTAACCCAAAACTAAGTCCAATACCAGACCAAGACGTTTAACCCAAGACTAAGTCCAATACCAGACCAAGACGTTTAACCCAAGACTAAGTCCAATACCAGACCAAGACGTTTAACCCAAGACTAAGTCCAATACCAGACCAAGACTTTTAAATAAAACCAGGTCCAATACCAGATCAAGACGTTTAACCCAAGACTAAGTCCAATACCAGAACAAGACTTTTAACCCAAGACTAAGTCCAATACCAGATCAAGACTTTTAAATAAAACCAGGTCCAATACCAGATCAAGACGTTTAACCAAGACCAGGTCCAATACCACCCTGAGGTATTCAACTATGTCTAAGTCCAATACCAGATACAAACTGCTAGACAACAAGACAGGACCAACAACCATATAAACAAACCCAAAACTAAAACCCAGACCAACCAAGACTAAGATTAGATCAACACCCTTAATGAGGCAGAAGTAGCTCAATGTTAAAGAATCTAGAAGTTACAAACTGAGACCCCGACCACTCCAGACCAACACAAGACTCATATAATAGTAAAGACCAAACTAAAATAATAAAGATGGAACCAGACTTGGCTGGGATTCAGTTAGTAACCGTTAGGTTTTAGTTTAAAGCCCTGAGGCAGCAGCCTCAACCTGCAGGGTTTGGATCAGATTCAGTCTCTAATGCTTAAATAAATACGGTGCTGTTCTACACCCCCGTCACATTCTCCAAACTCCAAAAAATAACACGTGCAGCCCAGGATAAAGGTACAACAATCACACGTCCAGGCGCTGCTCGTACCTCCAGGTGCTTTTTTACCCGAGTGAACTCAAATGAAACCGTCTTCTAAACAAACCTGTTTTTAATCCATCAATGCAAATCAGAAGAAGTGAGAGATCTTTAAACCACGTCTATAAAACCAACGCTGGGATGCTCCTACAGGAACATCCTTCCAAGAGGGGAATGAGGAATAGATCCTCCTTTATGAGTTGGAACATTTATTAATCATTGGGAGGAACACTTCCTGTCCCTCAGTGTGCCGTAAATTTGCAACATAACCATAATGAACGGTTCGTGTTTTGCCAGTTTTATATCCTGACTAGGGATGCATCGATACCATTTTTTCCCAACCGAGTACAAGTACAAGAACATGTATTTTTGTACTTGCCGATACCGATACCAATACCTATTGGATCAGATATCTGACTTGCTAGAAAACTCGATTCGGTCGCCGAGCACTCGGCGAGCCGGTCCAATCGAGTTGTTGGATAATTCACACTTAGCGATCGAGAGCCGAGTTTTGATCGCCGAGCGAACGCCGAGTCGCTCCCGAGCCGGCAAATCGAGTACGAGTTAATGAGCGCAGTATCGGGCAAATACCCGATACCAGTATCGGTACTCATGCATCTCTAATCCTGACCATAAGAATGATTCGTATGAATCATAAGAATCATTTTAAATTTGCATTGTTGAACCCTGAGCCGTTATCCCGTCCAAACATAAAAAACACTCCCAGCTAATAAAACTTCATCCTTTATTTAAACCAGCAGCCATGATACCCAACATGATACCCCTGATAAACTACCTATAGCCATCGTTGGGTCTTTGAGAACAGACACATTTGATTTGCTCACCAAAAAATTTAAAGGTCAATTGAGCCACGTCAAGGGAATAAAAAAAGCAGCCGAGCAGAAAGGAATAAAACTGACCACTTAGGACAATCGAGAGGTACAAACAAACAGAACAAAGAGGATCATGGGAGTCATTGTGCACTGACCTGCCTAGACTGGTTAGTGACTCACGAAAACGGATGATTTTACAATGCAGCACTGGTGCCGTTCTACAGGTATTGTACTGTAACTGTGGGAACAATGTTCCATCTCAGATCACAATCATTACAAACAGCCTCCCAGAACCCAGCGTAAACCAGACACAGCCGTGCTGATGTAAAGAAAAAAGGCCCCAGACTGAGTTCTGGGTGTTTTGCATTCACTGAATTTATTGTATATTTATACATCCAAGAGTCGCACATGAGGCACCATACGGCCAAAACTCTGTGGACACCTGAGCATACACCTGCTGCAGGTCCCATTCCAGAATCATTATCATGGGTATTTATATAGTGTTCAAACTCTCTACTGTACAGTTTTAGAGTACCAGATCAAGACTTCCTAAAAAAATCCATCCTTTATTTAAACCAGCAGCCATGGTTCCCAACCTGATACCCCCGTATTCACTTTCACTGTAAGATCTTCCAGTCGCCTGACGCCGGGCGCTCGGGGACGAGACGTCACTCCTGATTCAGGTCATGAATGAGTGATGAAGTGAGTCAGGTTCAGAGTTTCCATTCAGGAGCACCGAACCTGACCTGATCGATTATCTGAGCTATTAAATACATTAAATACCAGACCAAGACTAAGTTCAATACCAGACCAAAACGTTTAACCAAGACTAAGTTCAATACCAGACCAAGACGTCTGACCCAAGACTAAGTCCAATACCAGACCAAGATGTTTAACCAAGACTAAGTCCAATACCAGACCAAGACGTTTAACCCCAGACTAAGTTCAATACCAGACCAAGATGTTTAACCAAGACTAAGTCCAATACCAGACCAAGACTAAGTCCAATACCAGACCAAGACGTCTGACCCAAGACTAAGTCCAATACCAGACCAAGACGTTTAACCCAAGACTGAGTCCAATACCAGACCAATACGTTTAACCCAAGACTAAGTCCAATACCAGACCAAAACGTCTGACCCAAGACTGAGTCCAATACGTTTAACCCAAGACTAAGTCCAATACCAGACCAAGACGTCTGACCCAAGAGTAAGTCCAATACCAGACCAAGACGTCTGACCCAAGACCGAGTCCAATACCAGACCAAGAACCAAGACTTTTAACAGTCAGAATCAAGACAAGGAGAAAAAAATGGAGCTACAGTTGGACCCACACAAACTGACATCAAGAAAACAAGACAAGACCAACGACAATACAAAACCGAGGCAAAGACAAAACCAAACCCTGTACCAACAAAGACCAAGACTATGACCAGGCCAACACATTTGGTGCCAGGTGTAAAGCCAAAAAAACTGAGGCCGAAGTAGCTCAACGTTTATACCACAGACTGACGTCAAGAGAATACCGAGACCCCAACCACTTAAGACCAAGATTAGGTCGTTTCATTTTTTGGTTGGAGGGTAGGAATACCATGAACAGGGAGGGTGCCAGTGTCAGAGCAATCATCACAAAAAGTTGACGACTCTACCCAAGGGTCCAATCGTGGCTTATCAATCACACACCAGCAATGCTGTGGTCGGTAGAGAGTACAGAGATCCTGTAGGTGACAGAGAAGCTCTAGCCAGCAGGTAGGAATGAGATATGACCAAATCAGAGGGGAAAAAATAGAAACAAACCTGGGGGTGTGAACAGGTATGAACAGGTACACAGCAGCTGAAACGAGGACGGCAGGACGCTGTTATAAACAGATAACTGATAGGCGTGGGTAGGTGTTGCTGCAAATCCTCTTTTATCTGGAGAGGTTTGTTCCAGTGTGTCTCAGGAAGCCTCCTGTCCAACTCGTTTGTCCAATCATCATTAAGAGATGGTATGTGGATGCGTTTGATCATAAAAGACCTGCTTTCCTTTGTCCTGCGGTGTGTGGAGACGCTGAGGAACGTCACACCATTCAGCAGGAACGGCAGCCTGGAGTGTGTGACTGGTTTTGACTGCCTGCTAACAAAAGGTGTAGCGGAAACATCTAAACTCAATTAATAAGAGGGATGTTCACATAGTTTTTTACTCCTCTGCTTGGGTGAAAATGATCCCAAAGATAATTTGAGTGAATGGAATGAACTGTTGACTCTGTACTGAGGAATCAATTATGAGTAAATGACTCACGAATCACCCTTCTGATGCAACCCTCCTATTTTAATCCAGGCTTGGGACCTGCACTGAGAGGGAACTGACACGTGCACCTCCCAAAAACTAGACTGTTTCAGCCACCTCACCCCCCCTCGGCAGTTCACCAGACCAAGACGTGTAACCAAAGACTAAGTCCAATACCAGACCAAGACGTGTAACCCAAGACTAAGTCCAATACCAGACCAAGACGTGTAACCCAAGACTAAGCCCAATACCAGACCAAGATGTGTAACCCAAGACTAAGCCCAATACCAGACCAAGACGTGTAACCCAAGACTAAGTCCAATACCAGACCAAGATGTTTAACCCAAGACTAAGTCCAATACCAGACCAAGACGTGTAACCCAAGACTAAGTCCAATACCAGACCAAGACGTTTAACCCAAGACTAAGTCCAATACCAGACCAAGACGTTTAACCCAAGACTAAGTCCAATACCAGACCAAGACGTTTAACCCAAGACTAAGTCCAATACCAGACCAAGATGTTTACCCAAGACTAAGTCCAATACCAGACCAAGACGTTTAACCCAAGACTAAGCCCAATACCAGACCAAGACGTTTAACCCAAGACTAAGTCCAATACCAGACCAAGACGTTTAACCCAAGACTAAGTCCAATACCAGACCAAGACGTTTAACCCAAGACTAAGCCCAATACCAGACCAAGACGTTTAACCCAAGACTAAGCCCAATACCAGACCAAGATGTTTAACCCAAGACTAAGTCCAATACCAGACCAAGACGTCTGACCCAAGACTAAGTCCAATAACAGACCAAGACGTTTAACCCAAGGCTAAGTCCAATAACAGACCAAGACGTCTGACCCAAGACTAAGTCTGATACCAGACACATAAACCCGATCGTTAAGAGGGGTGTTCACATAGTTTTGACCATATAATCACACATTACTCCCCTGCTTGGGTGAAACTGATCCCAACCATGATCTGAGTGAATGGAATGAACTGTTGACTGTACTGAGGAATCAATTAAGAGTAAATGACTCACGAATCATTCTGACAGCCGGCTGGATGCCCTTCCTGACGCAACCCTCCTACCTTAATCCGGGCTTGGGACCTGCACTGTTAGCCCACCCCACCCCCATCAGACATAAGCCAATCATGTCTGTACAGATGTCTGATCGGCTGATAGCACTATTGAGATTCGAACCGCGGATCCCAAGATCTCAGCCGTAGTGGGCTAGCGTACCTTACCGCTGCACCAACAATGCTTTTATCCAAATCTAAATACAGTGCGAGCAATTGAGGATTAAGGACCTTGCTTAAGAGCCCATCTTGGCCTCAATAATGGGGCTTGAACCAGCAACCTTCCACTCACTGGTCCACCACCTACCTTCACCACTGAGTTACCACTGCCTAGCATAAGTGTCCAAGGTGTCGGAGCAGTGGTAGCTCGGTGGTGAGGTACTGGACCACAAGAAGGTCACTGGTTGTCGGGCCCCTGAGCAAGGCCCTTAAACCTTGATTGTCTGAGCATGCTCAGTGTGGTCAGTAAACAACATCCTAGTGTGAAGCTCAGCGCTTCCTATTTACAGACCCAGCCTGGGTGGACGGTCAGATCTTCCAAAATAAACAAGCGACTCGAGGAAGCCGTCCGAGAAGCTCCTTATTTACCACATAAACACACACATCGGTGCGAGCAGGCCGGTATTTTGGGAGCGGGCGTTCGCCGCGGTCCTAACGAGGCCTCAGCGGGTCACGCGGTTTCTAATAAAAGCTCGACGCGGCGAGGGTCCGTGTCCTGAAGCGCAGGGCCGGCGGTCCCAGATGGTTCTTCATCTGCAGCTCTGAATCCTGCGGAGCAGATCTGAGATCAGCCCGGAATTCACGCCGACCGCGAGGAAGGAGGACGGAACCCGTCCGAGAGCGGCCCAGAGGGACGAGCCAGCGACAGCACGGCGCGGCGAGGGGTCACCGGCACGCAGGAAATGATGTCAGGGGCCACGGGGCGAGATGAGCCGGAGGAAGAGCGGAGATGAAAACATTACGTCACCCTGAAGCAGAAACAAAACCAGGCCTGTAGTGCACTGCGGGTTCGTGTTCAAGGGTTCGTAGTGTTCGTAAGTAAAAGGACGCTCCACTTGTGGTGGGTGGAATGGTGTGGGGTGGGTGGACTGGTGTGGGGTAGGGGGATTGATGGGGGTGGGAGTGACGGCCCTCTAGAAACATCAGAAACGCTCCCCTGCTGTCGTAAGCACGTCTAAGCACATTACTAGCCTGTCGAAAGTATGTGGACGCCACTCCTAATGACTGTCTTCTAACAGGGGTGTTAAGTTAATCACACGTTAAAATTTGGGCCAGCAGTTTGGGTAAGACCTGTGCACTACCCTAGCTCCATGAGTTTGGTGTGAAGGACTTTGCGCGGAGCCCTGACCTCAACCCAAACTTGTACTGGACACCTCTGGGATGAATTGGAACGCGGACTGCAAACGAGGCCTGTTTTCCGACATCACTGCCTCAACTCACAAATGCTCTTGGGACCAAACGGACGCACCCACAGACACGGACACAGTCGTGGTACCAGGTGCCCACTTAATTTCGACCATGTGGCTCTAATTTAGTCATATCCAATTCCCCTGATCACTGCTGCAGTCCACCGCTCCTGCAGAACGAGGAGGGACGTAGCCGACACGTGTGCAGTAACCAGGCGGGTCTATATGGAGATCCGTATCGCGTACGGACAGTCACGCACCGATCTCCATGATCCCCCGTCTCTGTGTAGAGCTATCCATCAGCCAGCAGGGGGTCGTACTTGCATTCCCACCCTCAGACGAGCCAGTTATTGCCCAAATAGACTGTTTACTTAGCAGAGCCTCTCATTAGTGGTTATGACTGACCTCGACTGCCAGTTTTACTCTGCCCATATAAATAGGGCTGGTTTGACCACCAAAAATGTAATTCCAGATCCAAACACCGTCTAGGGTGCAGAGCAGAATAAGGCTCCTGAATGAAGTGTGTAAAGCTTGCTCGACTGTGGAACGTGTGTATTGTTATATCCATAATGTTTGTAGGAATGGTTGTAGGATAAACACACAAATAAACCCTGCACCGAGCTGCTAGTCAAAGCCGCTTCATCCCTTTGTCTTCGTGCCACCTGAACATCTGATGAGAATGAAGAAGGAACGAGAGCGGGCGGGGTCCCGAACAGGAAGTCCGTGTGGACGTTACCAGCTGTTAAGACATCTAATCTCTCTCAGCAGGTGGAGTGTGAGTGTGTGTGTGTGTGTGTGTGTGTGTGTTAGTGGGGTGTTCTGCTGCAGGGTATCTGCTGAGGGAGGAGACCAGATTAAACAAACCTAAAGATCAGACCACGCCCAGAAACTCACAGCTGACTGACGTGACATCATCAGTGTGTGTGAATACACAAATACACACAACACGCATTCCACACCTAGGAAGCGCGCACACACACACACACACACACACACACAAACACACTTATATTTAACGTTGTTTGGACAAAATCAGAAAAATAACTCACAGATACACTCCAAAATCCTCTGAAAATCTCTCTCTCACACACACACACACACACACACACACACACACACACACACACACACACACACACACACACACACACTTATTGCTGTTTTGGACCCACAGGCACATTCCAACATATTTTAAAGATATCACACACACACACACACACACACATTCAATGCTGTTTGGGCATACACACACCATTGGCTATTACCATACACACTATAAGATCTAAAAAAAAAAAAAAAAAGTAACACACATTTACATGTAAAGCACTTTGGACTAAATAGACACAAATTCAGACAGATACACTCCAGAATATTCTGAACATCTCACACACACACACACACACACACACACACACACACAATGCTGTCTGGACTTAAAAGGCAAAAAGACCCACAGGCACATTCCAACATCTTCTGAAAATGACACACTGTGACTGTGACACACACACACACACACACATTCCTACATCTTCTGAAAATGACACACTGTGACACACACACTCACACACATTCCTACATCTTCTGAAAATGACACACTGTGACACACACACACACACACACTCCAAAATCTTCTGAAAAAGTAACACACATTTACATGTAATGCTTTTTGGACTAAATAGACACAAATTCCAACACAAACACTCCAAAATCCTCTCTCACACACACATATATAATGATGTTTAGACTTAATAGGCAAAAGGTCTCACAGACACATTCCAACGTCTTCAAAAAATGACATACACATACACACACACACACACACACACATACTTAATTAAGGCTATTTAGACAAAAATACACATTACCACACACACACACACACACACTCCAAAATCTTCTGAAAAGGTAACACACACATTTACATGTAACGCTTTTTAGACTAAATAGACACAAATTTCGACAGATACACTCCAAAATCTCTGAAAATCACACACACACACACACACACACACACACACACACACACAGTTGATGCTGTTTAGACTTAACGTAGCACAAAAGCCAAACGTTCCCACAGGCACATTCCAAAGTCTTCTAAAAATGACACACACACACACACATTTAAGGCTATTAGGACAAAGTGACACATATCACCCCACACACACACACACACACACACACACACACACACACACACTACGAAATCTTCTGAAAAGGTAACACACATTTACATGTAAAGCTCTTTGGACTAAACAGACACAAATTCCTACAGACACCTTCCAAAATCTTCAAAACATTCATACAGTAAAAGATTAGCAAGCAGAAGGTCGCTGGTTCAAACCCAACCACTGCCAGGTTGCCACTGTTGGGCCCTTGAGCGAGGCCCTTAACCCTCAATTGCTTAGACTGTAAGTCGCTTTGGATAAAAGTGTCCAAACTGCACTGTTTTATTACTGGAGCCATTACAATGCACTGTCCTACTGACCACATTTCCCATAATGCATTGTTTTTACTTGACCAAAATACTATCAGAAACACACTATATGACCAAAAGTATTCAGACACCTGATCATGAGCTTGGACGCCCCATTTAAAAAGCAAACAGTATTAGAACAGAGCGACCCTCTGTGTGATCTCTTCAGCTGGAACAACAGCCGCCCTTCTGAGAGGCTTCTCACAAGACTTTGTAGTATGTCTGTTGGAATTTGCACCCTGTGCAGGACACTGGAGCTTCTTTATAGAGCTACACGGTCATGCTGGGACAGGAAAGGGCCTTCCCTAATTCTTTTCATAATTGATTTATTACACCTGTTAGCAACTGTTGTGGCTGAAACACATGAATTCAGAATTACAAGGGGTGTCCCAAAACTTTTTTTTTTTAAACAAAGACCCGTTATCGGTACAAAGGAACTGACGAAGCGTGCGTCCCTAATTTATGTCTGCTGTATTTTACCCCGTTTTCTGAGCCGAATCGTTATTCCCGAGTGTTTCCCACACCTCAGACTCTACAGACTGAAGCGCAGCAGCGTGCACCGTGGATCAGAAAGACGTCGACGTTCCCCTCACACCGAGGGAACGTGTTCGGGAGGAATGTGGAGCCGGCGTGAAAACGAAGCGCAGAACAAAAAGCCGCGAGGGGGGCTGGACGAGAAGGGGGAGGCGGATGAAAGAGGAACAGCGTGTCCTCCCGAACAATAGAAAAACATTCACCACGTCGTCGGCGGTCTGCCCTTTAACCCCCAAATCTCCCCTGAATGGACTCTTCAGTCCCCACTAATTACTGTCTGTTCCATTCAGCGTCAAACACAATCAGTTTTCATTTCATGTGATCCTGGTCGGGGTTGCGGTGGGTCCGGTTCCCCGGAATAGCCACGTATCTGTGAACCTGACCAATAAACGTAGTGATTAATTTACATTTACATTTTATCCAAAGCGACTTACAGTACTGTGACAGTATACAGTACAATCTAAGCAATTGCTCAAGGGCCCAAAAGTGGCAACCTGGCAGTGGTGGGGTTTAAACCGGCAACCTTCTGATTACTGGCCCAGTACCTTAACCACTAGGCTACAACTGCCCTCACTTTACGTAGCGAGTGCCACAGACCTCACTAATATTGCAGTGCAGCACCACCGCTTTGGCCTGGTCAGGGTTGAAGTGGGTCTGATTCACTGGGCAGGTCGGCAGTTTATCACAGAGCAAACACACAAACACACACACACACACACACACACACACACACACACTTGGCCTGACTGTGTGTATTTGGACTTGTGGGAGCAAACTGGCAGTCCAGGGAATCAAACCCAGACCCTTCTCGCTGTGAGGCGACAGCGCTGCCCGCTGTGCCCCGGTGCCGCTCTCCTAATGTGTATAGTGAAGTGTTTTTATTGGTCAGCTGTAACACTAACCAGTACATCAGCACCTCACATCAAATCAATAAAGCCACGTCGTAAAGGTTCATCAATCTGTAGTGAACCGTCGCTCCTCTGTGTGTGTGTGTGTGTGTGTGTGTGTGTGTGTGTGTGTATACACACAAAAGGGTCTGGTTTATTTGATCCTTTGACATGATTTAATCAAGGAGAAGCACTCAACAGTATTGATCAACACACACACACACACACACACACACACTTATCCTTACAGGGTGCTGTAAGTCAAATCTCAAATCTTTTACATACGGTTTTCAATTTGAATCTTTATTTTATTACATTTTCATTTCCATCAACCGTTTAATCCTGGTCAGGGTCACAGGAGGTCCGGTTCCACCCTGAACAGAGCGCCAATCCATCTTAGGGCTTTGGGCACTGTAGATATAGCCGATTATGTCTGTGTTATATTTATATAATGCTATATTCTTCCTGGGTGGCACGGTGGCTCACCTTACAGCAAGAAGGTCCCGAGTTCAATCCCCAGGGTTCAGGTCTTTTGTGTGTGGAGTTTGCATGTTCTCCACGTGTCTGTGTGGGTTTCCTCCAGGAGCTCCGGTTTCCTCCCACAGTCCAAAAACATGCAGTCAGTAATTGGAGACACTGAATTGCCCTATAGGTGAATGTGTGTGTGTGTGTGTCTGCCCTGCGATGGACTGGCGCCCCGTCCAGGGCGTTACCGTGTGCCTTGCACCCATTGAAAAGCTGCGATAGACTGGCTCCAGCAACCCCCCCCATGACCCTGATTGGATCAGCGGTTAAGAACGTGAGTGAGTGAGTATATTCTTCCTTGGTTATATATGGCTATATAACACACAGTACACAGCAGAGACGGGGACTCGAGTCCCTTCAGACTCGACTCTAACTCGTTTCAAATGACTCTGACTCGACTCGTGACTCGCAAAAAATGACTCGTGGACAGCAAAAGTCAGCAACATTAGTTACATGTGACAATTACATATATGATGATCCGACATCATTCTGATCTTGTCATTTTCTGCTCTCTAAAAACTAGGGTTGCATCAATACCATTTTTTCCCAACCGAGTACGAGTACAAGTACATGCATTTTTGTACTTGCCGATACCGATACCGATACCGATACCAATACCTATTTAGAATAACGTTTTTTAAACAAAAACAAACGTGAGAAGTGACGAGAAGTTTAATGATACCACGTCGAAAAATGCACGTCAACAAGTAGCGAGTGATCAAAGTGTTGGTACATCTCTACTACTACTAATAATAACGCTCCGGCCGCCTTAACCCACAACACACGCAATGTTCCAGCCAGCTTCCGGCGTAGTGATGAAGCGTCGCTCCCTACTTAAAATGGTGGAATACCCTACGTAGTGCACTTCACAGGAACGACTGGTGTGAATGGAACGATCCTACAGAATCGGCGCTAATGATTGAAGGAGCCGCTTTCTTAACCAATCAGGGCTTCTGATTGTAATTGTTAGTAAGAAATGCTGTTATTTGCAGCGTCACACAGACGACGTGGTAATGAAACGCTCGATCGGCTTTCTAACGACTTCCTGTTTTACTTCACGACCGGGAAAAGTTCGGAGGTTTTTAATTATAAGCACATTTACAACATAACGGATTCTCTTACTAATGGGACACACGCTTATAAACGTAATAGCATCTGGAAGAACAGAAGCCAAGGTAAGCAGCGGTTATGGATATTTTGCTGTGTTTTGGATTTTGGCCGCTGTGCCGTAATTTGCAGTGAAAAAAACCCCCGTCAGTTTAAGCTTTTAACTGGTACAGAGGAAAGTAAAGGCACGAAGTAAAACGGCTAAATACACTCGCTAATCTGTTGTTGTTTTTTATCTGAACTTACAGATTTATTTCTACGCTACATTTCCAATATATGTTTTGTGTAAATTATATATAGTACACTCCTGACTTGACTCGGACTCTAGCCTAAAGACTCGTGACTTGTGAACATCTCTGGTGCGCCGTCCCTGGAGCCAAGAGGGTTAAGGGCCTTGCTCAAGGGTCCAACAGTGGCTGCATGGCAGAACCAGCATTCGAACACTCAACCTTTCCATTAAGAGCCCAAAGCTCCACCCACCAGGCTACCACTATTATCATTACCTGCCCTGCTTATAACAGTTCATCACAATATAAATATGAAACACATCGCTGAGAATCATATCACACGGCTGCCAGTAATACGGAAAACGTTAATAGTTCAGCTTCCAGAATGTTCATTACAGATAAATACACTATATGGTCAAAAGTATTGGGACACCGGACCATGAGCTTGTCAGACATGAGCATCTCATTCCAAAATTCCAGGCTTTCAAACTAAATTGTTCCCTTTTTACTCTTTACTTTTAATATCATCCAGTCTTCTGTGAAGCTTTACTACAAGACTTTGGAGTGTGTCTGTGGGAATTTGTGTCCCTTTAGTGAATAAAATAAGCGAGGTCAGGAAATTACATTGGAAGAGAAGGCCTGGCTCACAATCTGAGTTAAATTCATCCCAAGTGTTGAGTTGGATTAAGACCAGGGCTCAAACCAGATCTTTATAGAGCTGCTTGGTGCTCAGGGGTGTAATCATGCTTAAAGAGAACATGGGTTTCCCCAAACTGTTGCTACAATGTTAAAAGCAAGTCATTTATCCTATTTAATTTTAGACCTGTTAGCGCCTTGTTTACTCTGGTGAGTTATTTTCAAGGCAGGATTGGATTTTTGGACCTGTTAGCGACAAATGCAGCAGAAACAACTAAATTCAATCATTCGGCGGGTGTCCACATACTTTTGGCCACATAACGTATGTTAACTCATGTAGAGATGCAGCCAGAACCTCAAAGCTCCTCCTAACAACATTAGCCAACAGAACATGACCGGCATGATCAGAGTCCAACCTTTATTTTGGAGCAAGAGACAAACATCTGAACTAAGTGGAACAAAAATGTGTTATAGCAAATTACACTTGACCACTACTGCTGAGATCAAGGGTTCAAATCCCCAGCGGTGCTATTATTGTTTCTTTAAACCAAGCTGTTTCTGCAAGATTATAAGCATATCATTTCACTTTAGCAGGTTTTGTGGCTGAAACATGTGAATTATATTATAAATATATAAATATTTTATCTGTATCGTGTATGTTCTATGAGCTGAACATGTAACTTTATTTTTTTTAGAAAAATAATGTGGATATTTTGCATCATGTCCCAGTCAGAGGGTAGAAATGATAAATGTTTGAGTCCTCAGGGATCAAGAATTCGTGCCAGAAACTCATTTAATTGTTATTTTAACCCGACATCTTGTTATATTATAAGAAAACCTTCAACAATTTGGGTTCCTTTAAACTTTTGAGTGAATTGCAGGTTGTTTTGGACACATACGTCCAAAAAAAGCACCTCAGAAAATGACCACATGCTAAATATATTCCTCCTGTACACACACTTCTACACTCACTGTTTACTCATGATCTCCACTCATGATGTGGCAACACACACACTTGCTCAGTCACACACACACACACAAACTAAACACACCACTAGTGGGCAGTGAACCCTCTCCAGGACGCTTTGTTCCCTTCTTCCTTTCCAACACAGCACTTAGAAAACAAACTCACACACATAAACACACACTTTAATCCACCCCGGGAACAAAGTATTGAACTTCATCCTGACGTTCTCCGCTGAAACCCTGACCCAGAACGAGGGGTCACTGTGTGCTGCCCACACGTCCCTGCTGACATTATGAGAGGAGACCCTGCCAGATGATGAAATCAACCAAAACATACACGGAGAGACAAAAAATCATGATTTATTGATTAGAAGATCATCCTGGACGTACCTCGGTCAGGCTTCATGGTGTGTGCCGTGCTGTCCTCCAGCTTGCCGGGGGTCTGTTTTCTGTCTGCAGACTTCGTGGTTGGACTGGAACCTATTTCCTTAAACATCTAACCCTCCAGAGCCATCAGGTTCTTCTCAAGACTTCAAAGATCTCAGGATCTTCTCGCACCAATATCAACTAGACTGTCGATCCCTAAACAAAGTCTAGGACTAGTCTCTCGGTCATGCTGAGATAAAATACAAAAGCAAGCAAGCGAGCTCACCTTTAAATATTCTGGATGGCAGTGTTAGGAGAAGTCACCTTGCCTGAAGCTGCAGTCTCTCTCCAATCATGTCCATCGCTTCATACCTATGCATGCAAAAACTCTCAAATCTGGCTAAAAACCTGAACCCATTCCATACAACCACCTCACCTGCTAAAATCCTTCAGTAATCCAGCCTGGTTCTCAATGTTCAAGCCTGCAAGTCTGACTGCAGTGATCAAGGATCCATTGTTTTCTTATCTATAATAATATAAATCCCCAAATCAAGACACATTAAGGTCTAAACAGTGCAAAGAACATCATCATTTCTTCATGCTTGTAAGCATGTCAGGACTGGTATTGAACATCATGTTTATCTGTCCACCAACCAAAGCAGGCTGAGTATAAACAGCTGAGCAGCTGAGCCGACCTACACCCGCACTAACTAGGTTACCTCCACCAAACCCGAGCAAACAGCCCACATTAATCCGCCCTACCGGACTAAATCCAGTCTAAACTAACAGATGAAGGTCTAAACTTGAGTCTGGTTGATGTTAATGTAAATAAAAGCTGCAGTAATGGTGATTAAATCGCTCGCTGAGTCTCTCCGCGCTGATCCGCTCCGTCTTCAACTGACTGTCAAAACATTATGAAGAGCGACTGCTGTGCTGGGAGCCTGATCACGTGATCAGAGCCTGCTCACAGCACTAGCCCCGCCCCCTCCGCAGTTTCACTTCCTGTGTACAACTCAAGGCTAGTTCTGTCCAGCGAGTGCCGCTAATTACAAAATAAACACAATAAACACAATCAAATCAATCAAATCAATAAAGTCCGATTATTTTAAATATGTTGTAAATATATAATGTAATATATGTTTACGAATAACAACATAATGTTAAAATAATATACAATAATAAGCTAGGAAAAAGGATTAAAATGTAAACAAACATAAAATCTTTTAAATAAAATACAAATATTTAAACGATAACGAGTAAAATGTCACATTATATGATACAGAAAACATTGTAATAAATAAATAATTTTTAACTAAACTAAAACAATAAACAGTATAACTAAATCTAGGGTTTGAATCCCTAGCGGTGCTATTATCCAGTCCAGCGTCTTTTTTAAATTAAAAAAAAAAAAATTTTTATTGGCCTTCGGCTCGATCTCGATCCATGGCGATTGTAGGATGAACGATTTGTAGGAATATCGATCCCGTGCAAGTCTAGATAGGTCCGCCAGGGTCTTCTCTGCCGTTACTGTGATTGTGTCGAGCCATCGAGTTGCTGGTCTTCCTCTTCGCCTTGTTCCTTCTATTCTTCCGACCATGATGTCCTTGATGAGTCCAAAGTAGGCAAGTCGTAGCTTAGTGATCCTTGATTCGAGTGACATGTCTGGCTTGATTTGTTCCAAAATTGATTTGTTTGTTCTTCTGACCGTCCGGCGTCTACATACAGACAAGATTGGCTGTCTGGGATGTTGGCCGAGCAGGACCGTGACCCTGACCAGGATAGAGAATGAAATGAAAATAATTAAAATCTTTTATTAACAGCGGCTACATGAACAATGATTGGCCTGTTGTTCAGATAGGGGCGGGATTAAGCCGGATGGGGTCTCTCTCTCTCTCAGACTGGTGCGATTACAACCTCTGCTGGCTGGTTGGTGGCGCCTGCACGGAGATGGGATAGGAGTGCCCCAGCTAACAAAATTACGTTCTGAGAACGTTCCCCACTGGAATGTTCCCTCAACGTTATTTTGTCCAGTTTTCTTGATGTTGTCAGAACGATTTTTTTAAAGTTATGAAAACGTTCATAGAACGTTACCTGAACCTCATTTGCATGGCTGGATTACTGACCGGGCCAGTGGGGCCAGCGCCCAGGGGCCCTTGAGGTCAGGGGGCCCCAGGGGGGCCCTGGCCCAAAACATTTTGCGATGCCTATCAACATTTATGATACAATATATTTTTATTTCCGAGGGCCCTCCATTTTAAGGATCCTCTGACTATTAGGGACTTTGACCCCAGGGCCTCTTGGGGGCCCTAGCCATGCTTTTGGGGCCCCTAGCCATGCTTTTGGGCCCTAGCCATGCTTTTGGGGGCCCTAGTCATGCTATTGGGCCCTAGCCATGCTTTTGGGGGCCCTAGTCATGCTATTGGGCCCTAGCCATGCTTTTGGGCCCTAGCCATGCTTTTGGGGCCCCTAGCCATGCTTTTGGGCCCTAGCCATGCTTTTGGGGGCCCTAGTCATGCTATTGGGCCCTAGCCATGCTTTTGGGCCCCTTATTAAAATGGATGAGGCGTTGTGGCACTGCTCTGACTTCGACTTCTGGCTATTAGGGGTCCTAGGAAAGAGGGGGGCATATTTTTAGAGGGCCCTGGTTATGAGAGCCCCTACCAGGGGGCCCTAGAGAAGAGCAGGGCATACCATTAGAGGGCCCTTGATCACGAGGGCCTCTGCTATGGGGCCCTTGACTTCCATAGAAGTCGTTTACCATGGCTCCTTGACTTTCTAGGGACCTACAAACTGCCAGGCAAGCTACCATATTTCATAACAGACGTTTTGTTGCAAATATGCGCTGGGCAACTCTTTGCCCAGGGGCCCAGGCTATCCTTAATCCGTCCTTGCTCATTTGTAACCATAATTTAACGTTCTGGGAACGTTGTCTTGGAATGTTCCAAGAACATTTTAAATAAGGTCCTCTGAACGTTCCCTTAACGTTCCTTCAACATTATTTTGTCAGTTTTTTGTCAGTTTTCTTAATATTCTTTACTTTAACATACTTTTAACATAACTACAGATAATGTTAATCCAAGACAATGTTAATCCCTCTGTCTCTGTGATATATTGGATGAAGGAGATTGCAGGCAGAGAGAGAATCCGTTTAACTCATTAAGTATTTACTGCCACCTTCTAACCGTTAACTAACTTACAGTTATATATCACCAAATACAATTCTAATATACTACAGTCTTGAACCCCCCAACCCCCTCAGACATTACCATTAATTAAAAAAAAATATCTGAATCACTCTGATAACATTTTCTATGATGGTCTATTTCAAACAATTCATGTGATAATACTGACATAAACGGAGGCAAAATCAATGCAAACATATTTATTTTAAAACATGTTTTATCATCATCAATCAAATTCAACTAAATCAACGAAAAATGAAAAAAGAACAATCCCTCAATTTTTCTATCCCTTATAAACTGAAGTAAAATCAGTTAGAATATATTGTATTTATTATATGTTATTAATATTATTATTATCAAGCAATTAATTTAAATTAATCAATGGAAAAAGGAAAACATTTATATAAATTCTAATGTAAATGAATAAATGGAAAATGGGGAAAAAACAAATAAAGTTAGGTAGTAATTCAGGGCATCTCTGCATTCTCCACCTGCAAAGTGAACAAAGAGGTTTTTTAAATATTTCTGCATATTTATCAGTACATGTAAAACATTTTACACTGTAACCAAGTCATTCTGGGCAGCTAAAATACAAAGCTTCCTTGAAGTTATGTTGCAGTCTTTAATTTAATTTAAGTCTTCAATGTGCAAGAGGTGTCTGTGGCTCTTTTTTTAATGGTTGAATTACTCATATGTGTGATTTTACAATGAAAATCATGAAATTACATTATTTTATGAGGTACATGGCGGTATTTAATATGCCATAAAATAATTAAACAGCCAGCTTGATTAAACAAAATTAAGAAGGGAAGTAGTTTGGGAGACCAGAGAAGCTCGCCTGTGATTCCAGTTGGTAATAGATGGTGTAGTGTGTGACCCCCCTATCACTGATCAGTCGTGTAGTGTGAAATACACACCGACTCCCGATTACAAGAGATCCAGTCGTGTAGTGTGAACTGTACAGCGACCTGACCACTTGGAAAGTCGTGTAGAGTGAACTTGGCATTAGACCGCTGTACAACCCTGTAGCACCCCTTGTATCATCCCTTTACCCCACGTCTATAACAGTAAAGTGAACTACTATAAAGTTTTTGTTGTTGTTTACAGATTTAAATATTGTAGCTGTTATATGATTGCTGTTGTGATTGTAACACTTATCATAAAGGGAACAAAATAATCAGTTCTAATACAAAATCCGAACAAAACAAGTCCTAACGTGTCCTAACATGTCCTAACACGTCCCTCTGTGTCTGCGTCTAAAAAACCCAAATGTATTTTATGTAGAACCTCTGTAGAAAACTGATTTAATGTGAAAAGAACCTTTGAAAGATTTTCCAAGAGGTACGATAGCTAGTACGATAACTAAAAGTAACGTACTGTGGTTGTTTTCTAATTACATATATAATTTTATACAAATCAGCTGTCATATTACACTTACTTACTAAGACAGTAAAATACAGTGTATAATACATCTGTAAACAGTAAACATTCACTGTAAGTAATAATTTCATTCAATTACAGAACATGACTAGTGTGTTTGCCCCTTTCTCCAATATTCAACAGATCCAGTTTGTTTTTGTAAAGCTAATCTATTTTCAGATGTTTCATTTTGTTTTATGTTTATATTTTGTTTTAAGTATACACTGTTTCATTTTGTTTTATGTTTATATTTTGTTTTAAGTATACACTGTTTCATTTTGTTTTATGTTTATATTTTGTTTTAAGTATACACTGTTTCATTTTGTTTTATGTTTATATTTTGTTAAGTATACACTGTTTCATTTTGTCAGGTTTAATTTTGTTTTATGTATAACATATACTCATTATTGACGTTTGGAGGAGGAGGAGCAAAGTAAGAATTGTATTGTACTGTACAGTGTAACTGCTGGTTCTTCTGTACACATGACAATAAAACTCTTGGCTCTTGAATCTTGAATGTTTACAAACATAAGATATGATTTTGCTTTCATCTAGTGGCGCTTTGCGTGTACTGCAAAGAGACCAACAACAAAAATAAACAATACTACAGTATTTCTACTGTATCTCAACTTCTATTACTACTACAACTACTACTACTACTACTACTAATAATAATAAACCAAATATAATTAATTCACTGCTTTAATTAGACTAAACACACCCAGGCTTGGCTACTGCAGTCATACAAAATGTGAACATCACTTGAATAAAACCTTTTCATTAATGTAAAGTAGCTAAACATTAGGACAGCTGTGCAGTTGCCAATCACTGTGGCATCAGGGATCAGTCTTTCATAGGGAGAGTCACACACCGATCTCCGTTATTCACCATATCTGTGTAGGCGCCATGGACCAGCCAGCAGAGGCCTCAGCTGCAGCAGTGATGAGGAATCCTTCTGACCTTCCCAGCTTCCAGACGTTAGCCTATCATTAGCCAAGCGCCCTGTCAGTTCTAATTTTCATTTTTTAATCATTATTGCATAATATTTTTGCTATTGCTTTTACTTTTTTAGTTTATATTTGATTTTTTTTTTGAGGAATGTTTTTGCATCCAGATTCCAGTGATTCACTAAGTTTCTGAAACACAGAGTGAACTGAAGCAGATGTTTATTAAGGCAGAAGTTTATTGAGGAAAATGAATGTTCTGATCAGGTTTTGATAGAGCTCAGAGCTCAGAGATTCTCCTCCTTCTTCTTCTAGCTGTGCCGTCACCCCACCGTCTCATATTATCTTCCAGATGGGTGAGCAGTCGATGGGTGAAGGTCGAGCTGGTGGTTCACTGTACAGAAGCTTGTGGTCCACTTGTACTTGGGTCATGGAGGTGTCGTAGCCACTGGAGAAGGTGGTTAGCATTAGGTTTAGCAGGTCCTGGTTCCTAATATAGAAACAGAAAGGTGAAGAACGTCAGAATCGTGCTGAATCTCGATGGACATCTGAGGAGAACATGTTCACCATCACACTTTATTATAGAATCATGATCATCGCTTATCCATTATTAATCATACTCACTGATCACACAGGTAGAACTTCATGGTTCTCCTTCCTCTTCAGGCTCATCCTCTCCATCTGGTGTCATGTTGGTTTATCCACCCGCCCCACCACTATACCCCCCATCGTGCTCTGGTATAAGAATGCTGAAATCCTCACAGCAGCTTCTCCGTCTTCTCCTCACCACTGTGAGTTTTAGACAGGAAGTCAGAGCACCAATGGGACTTGTCGTCTGTGGGTCTCAGGGACGGGATTAATGGGCTTGACGAAGATGAGCCTGGCTTTACATTTAGGAAAAGCAGGACTGGGTTCCACAGACAGTGAGTCTGAACTGTTTGGAGGTTCTGGTTTCTCTGTCTGTGGTTCCTCACTTGGAGAAGTTGGATGGGTCTGACTGAGCTCCTGAAGTTAGAGTAAGAAACAGAAATAAAACAGAACGACGTGTTTAATCCAGAGTTAAAGATGTTCCATTAAAAATAAATGTTACGATGACTAGAAGGAGACGGATCCTCTCAGCAGTTCCTCACCTTCTCCTCCTGCTGCTTCTCTTTCTTCTGCTGCCACTTTCTCCAGTGCTCCACCAGCCTCTTGGGCTTCTCCTCCTTTCCCTTTTTAGCCTCCTCCTTCCCCCTCCTCTTGTCCTCCTTTATTGCTTGTCGTATTTCCTCCCACTTTTTATAGAAATTTTCCAGCTCCTTGCGTCTCCTCTCAGTCTTTTCCAGAAGCCGTCGCTTCTCCTGCTCCACTTTAGCCACTCGTACCTCCTGAATGAAACCACCAGTGCCTGTTTGGAGGGAAGCAAAGAAAAATAAGATATGAACTCTGTGTGGTTTAGAATGTGAGAGAAAACATCAGTTCCAGAAAAGATGGGACAGGATGTGTAATGTAAATAACACCAGTAAGCAGCGATTTCTGATTGTTTATCAGCATTTCACATCCTGTCCCAACTTTTCTTGGACTTGAGTTTAGTAAACGGTAAGAAAAGACTTACAGATGACGTAGAACTTGTCTGCGTTCTCCTCCTCTCTCCTCAAGCTCTTCTCCATCTTCCTCTGGTATCGATCTTTCATCTTCTGATTGACCCACCCGACTACGAGACCCGTCGTGCTCTGGAGTTTGGGCTCCTCCTTTTTCTTGGTGCTGGTGTCTTCACAGCAGATCTTGTTCTTCTCGACCACTGTGGGTTTATTGTTTTCTTCTGCTTCTTCCTTGACGTTCAAGCTCTTCTTCAGGGCTGAAGATGTTCCAGAAGCAGACGGTGATCCTGATCTCTGACTGGACTCCTTTGGGGGGTCTGGGTTTAGATCCAGACGTTGAACCTTTCTGAGCACTGGTTTGTTTGGAGCAGAACCAGGTTGGTTGGTTGTCTTGACCTGATTCTTCTCTGAGGTGATGATCTTCTGAGGGGTTTTCTGAGTGACCGGGGTCTCTGTGTGAGCAGTCACCTTTCTCAGCCCATCGTTCTCTCCCTGCCGCCGTCGCTCTGTGGGCTCCTGTCCGGCCTCGTCCATTCTCTCTTTACCTTCTTTCTCTCTTTCCTCCTCGACCTGCTCCTGTTCCTGCTCCTCCACCTCTCTCTGGATCTCCATCTCCACCTGCTTTCGTTCCTCCTCAAACCTGGTCACAGAGCAGCCAAAATCCCAAACAGTGAAATCTCAGAGATACTCTGGTAATGATCACATTCTGTTACTCAACATGTAGAACTAATCCTGTCTGAATACCTCATTACACGTTCCGTTCATAGAAGCTCACAACTCACCTCTGCTTCATCCTCTCCATCTCTGTCTCCTCCATCTCTGTCTCACTCTCCTCCATCTCTGTCTCACTCTCCTCCATCTCTCTCTCAATCTTCTCCATCTCTGTCTCACTCTCCTCCATCTCTCTCTCATTCTCCTCCATCTCTGTCTCACTCTCCTCCATCTCTGTCTCACTCTCCGCCATCTCTGTCTCAATCTTCTCCATCTTTTTTTTTTTCTCCTTTATTGCTCTCCCTTTCTCCTCCATCTCGCTCTCTTTCACTATTTCTCTCTCATTTTCCATCTCTTGCTTTTTCTCCTCCACCTTGATTCTTTTCTCCTCTTCTTTTGGATGTTCTTTCTTTTCCTCTCTCTTGCTTTCTCTCTCTTTCTCCTCCATCTCTCTCACTTTTGCCTTCATTTCACTCTTTTTATTTTCCTTCATCTCTCTTTCTTTCTTCTTCTGTATCTTTATTTCTTTATTGTCGTTCCTCCGTCTCTCTCTCTCCTCCTCTATATTCTTATCTTCATTCTCATTCATCTTCACCTCCACCTGTATCTCTCTCTCTTTCTCCTCCATCTCTCTCTCTTTCACTATTTCTCTCTCTTGCTTTTTCTTCTCCACCTTGATTCTTTTCTCCTCCTCTTTTGCATTTTCTTTCTTTTCCTCTCTCTTGCTTTCTCTCTCTTTCTCCTCCATCTCTCTCTCTTTCTCCTCCATCTCTCTACCTTTCTCCTTCATTTCACTCTTTTTATTTTCCTTCATCTTTCTTTCTTTCTTCTTCTGTATCTTTATTTCTTTATTTCGGTTCCTCCGTCTCTTTCTCTCCTCCTCTATCTTCTTATCTTCATTCTCATCCATCTTCACCTCCACCTGTATCTCTCTCTCTTTCTTCTCCATCTCTCTCTCTTTCACTATTTCTCTCTCTTGCTTTTTCTCCTCCACCTTGATTCTTTTCTCCTCCTCTTTTGGATGTTCTTTCTTTTCCTCTCTCTTGCTTTCTCTCTCTTTCTCCTCCATCTCTCTCTCTTTCTCCTCCATCTCTCTCTCTTTGCTCTTTTCTTTCTCTCTCTCTATTTCTTTTCTTTGTTCCTCTTTATCCTCCCTTCGTTTTCTCTCACTTTTCTGGAGGAGGCTGTTAATCTGAAATCTCTGGTTCTCCCTCTCTGTTTCCTTTCTCCTCTCCTCGTTCTCCTCCTTAAGTTTCTTCTCCATTTCTTTACATCGAGCAGACATCTCCTGCTCTTTACGTTTCCATTCTCTCTCTCTTTTTTCATTTGCTCTTCCTCTCTCCTCCTCCAGCTTTTCCATCATCTCCTTTAGCTCGGCTTCTCTTTCTCTCTGCTTCTCCTTCATCAGCTTTCTTTCTCTCTTCAGCTCCTCACATTTCTCCTGCAGCTCTTTTGCTTTCTGCTTCTGTAATTCCTCCATCTCCTCCACCTGCAGCTCCTCACGTCTCCTCTTTATCTTTTCCTGAAGCTCTTCTATTTCTTTCAGCTTCTTCATCTCCTTCGCTCTCAGGGTTTCTTTCTTCTTCTCATTTTCCACCCTGATCTGATCCTCTCTCCTCCTGATCATCTCCTGATCCTGGAGCTGCCTGAGATCCTCCTGCTCCTCATTCCATTTCTCCTCCTCTTTTTTCATTTCCCTCAATAATCTCTCCAGTTCTCTCACTCGTTCCTCAGGGTGTTCTTCTCGTCTCGGGCTTTCTGTCTCACTTCCATCCAGATGTTTCTGCTGTCTGTGCTCAGCTGGATTCCTTCTAAAGATCTTGTCGAGCTTCTTATTCAGCTCTTTGATGGTTAGTTCTATATTTTCTAGTGGCTTGACCTTCTCAGTTGTGAGCACAACATCATCAAGATGTCTGATCTTTACATCTTCATGACTGAATCTCTGATGCTGGAGGCTGTAACTGTTCTCCAGCTCAGTGACCATTCTTCTCAGCTGGTCCAGCTGACTCTGGATGTTGTCCAGCATCTTCTCTTTATTTTCACGAATGGCCCGTTGTTGCTCTCTCACACCTTCCATTTCAGCCAGGAGAGAAGATCTGACCTCGCTACCCAGGTCCGTCTGTGGCTGAAAAGTGTCCTGTGTTCCTGGACACCACCCGTACGTTCTCTCTCTCTCCATCCTGTTCTTAACCTCTCTCGCCCGAGATCTCAGTTCCTTCAGCCGTTCAAATCTTTCATCTTGGTCGGATCTCCAAGCATCATAAATCCTGTGGCTCGATTCTCGCTCCTCTTCCTCCTCCTCCTGTTTTCTATTCAACTTTCTCTGCTTTCTCTTCTTCTCCAGCTTCTTCTGTCTGTCCTGCTCCTTTCTCTTCAGCTCCTTTCTCCTGCTCTGGATCTCTCTCTCCAGCTCTCTCATCTCTCTCTGGAGCTGCTGGAGCTTCTGCTTCTCCATCTCGTACTCCTCGTCCCGGCATCCACAGCAAAAGAGGCGCCGGAGCAGCTTTCTAATCCTCATCGTTCACGTCTAAATAAAAGCAGAGAAACGTTTTATAGTTTACTGTGATATTAAATCTATAAAAATATAAAATAAAAGATCATTTCCAGTTTATTTACTGATGGAATAAATGAGTGGAGGAGCAGGAAGCATCAGACCTGTGTTCGTTCTGCTGGTTCGGAGGATAAATGAAGGCTTGTGCTGAATGCTGCTGTGTGATCAGATCACTGTGCTGCAGCTCAGTAGCTTCTCTCCACTCACAGCATTATGACATCATCAGTGGTTATGACATCACCAGTAGAGGGCTGCAGGGCTTCTCAGAATTCTAAAGAGCCAAGGCGCCATTTTAATATCATATTATATAAAGGATCATATTATATATATACTGACTCCTGTGTTATTCTCATGATTTTAGAGTTTTACTGTGGGAATTTATGCCAATTCAGTCATTGAAGCATTCGTTAAGCCTGGCACTGATTTTCCAATTAACTTTATAATTCAGTTCAAAGCTGTTTAAAGGGGTTGAGATCAGGGCTCAGTTACTCTACACCACTTATCACCCAGGGTTTTTCTGTTTTACACACAGTAATTAATTGTATTATGTGCAGAACAGGGTCTGGATACATTTTAAATCCACAATGTAGGTAAATATGATCATACAGCTCCAGGGACTCAGGTTCAGTTCTTACCTCTGTTCACCTACCTGGGATGTTGCTCTCTCAGGTCCGCTGACATAATTGGAGGGTTATTTACATCTAACACAAGGTGGCTAAGTGGGTAGCACTGTTGCCTCACAGCAAGAAGGTCCTGGGTTCGATCCCCAGGTAGGGCGGTCCGGGTCCTTTCCGTGCGGAGTTTGCATGGGTTTCCTCCGGGTGCTTCGGTTTCCTCCCACAGTCCAAAGACATGCAGCCAGGCTAATTGGAGACACTGAATTGTCCTATAGGTACCCGGCTGCTAGGATGCATAAACCAGTGCATTGTAGTGCCGGTCCAAAACCCGGATAAATAGGGAGGGTCGTGTCAGGAAGGGCATCCGGCGTAAAAACTGTGCCGAATCAATAATGCAGATCACGATCCGCCGGCGACCCGTAACGAGAGCAGCCGAGGAAATAGATAGATAGATTTACATCTAACACTAAGTCATAAAGTCGAGTTTAAAAGACGTGGAGTTTTGAGTTATTTTTCCCAATAAGGATGTTTGGGAAACCTGTTAATGCATCCATGGTCTCGTAAAACTGCATATACTGTATTTTAGTCTCATGTTACTTAAACACTGAAAATAACACAAATATAATATAAAAACACTGAAATACAATTAAAAACAGTTAAATACAATACAAGCAGCTTTAGTTTTACTTCTCTATTGTTTCCTGACGCTTCTTAATGGTGGAGATGCTTGATCTTGGAATATCGTCTTCCTTAGCGAGTTCAGTATCGGTGCATTCACACGAGAAGCGTCAAAACCTGCGCTGACCTTTTGAAAGCTCCTCCAATGAAAGGAACTGTTTGATACGTAATAATGAAGAGAAGTTTAGTGCTCCTGTCTCCTTCTTTTACTACATTAAACCACGTTAAGCTTTATTTTGAACCAGAAGCGTTTTAGACTCTGGGAGAAGCTGATTCTGATTCTCACCATTTCTCAGAAGCTCGAGCTGTAACACAAGTTTAAAAGTGAAACAGGGAGGAAAATCCAGATAAACACAGATACATGTGGAGCTGTAACCCCGGATCTGACGCTTATTCCACACTAATGCAGATTCAGCTCAGATTCACACGCTGATCACGTTTTACCACACCGCTGAGGCTGAGAGTGGCAGTCACACAAACGTCAGGTTTAACGGTACAAAGGGCATCGAGTTTCAAAGATTTCGAGTTTAGGGGACGTTGAGTTACAGGGTATCACTGTACATGTAAACTTTCATGGGCAGCAGTTGAATTTTGGCCTCCTGACCTGTTGAAGCACAGCCGAACATCATCCTATTTTATTTTGTATTCTAATTGAGGCCACTGAAATAATTTTCACCTTGTCCTTACGTGAATGCGCTGGTGCTAGTGTAAAGCGCTCGGCCGATTAAAACCTCTCCCACACTAAGCAGCAGTAGGGTTTGTCTTCTGTGTAAATGCGCTGGTGTCTTTTCAGAATATTCCTCTCAGTAAAACTCCTCCCACACTGTGAGCACTGATGCAGTTTTTTTAACATGTGAATGCGCTGGTGTCCTCGAAAGTAACTGAACAGCAAAGCCTTTCTCACACTGCAAACAGTGATAGGGTTTCTCTTCTGTGTGAATGCACCGGTGGAGTCACAGAGCAGTGGGCTGATTAAAACTCTTCCTGCACTGTAAACACTGATAGGCCTCTCTCTGGTGTGAATGTGCTGGTGAATGTGGAGGTTACCATTACAATAACCAATGGAAGGGTACCAATAAATGTGTCCAACTTTTGCTGTGCATTCAAAACCGCCCACAATGTTTAAAGTAAGAAAAAAATAAGAGGTTTCAGACTTAAGTGCACCTATCGGTGTCACTTTTGACTTTGCCCAGCAGAGGGAGCTGTTTGTTTAGGAGTTTGTCTTCTAATAGTAAGTTTCCTTTATGCCTAGTTCACACTACACGACTTTTGCCCTGATTTTCGCTCGGCGACTGGTCGGTGCTAGATTTGCCGGCTCAGGAGCAACTCGGCGTTCGCTCTGTGATCGAAACTCGGCTCTTAATCGCTGTGTGTGAACGACTCAACAACGCGATCCGAAGCGAGATTTCTAGCATGTCAGATCTCTGGATCTGAGTTGCCCGACAGCCAATGAGAACGCAAGATACAGTGTGAGGGGAAACGCAAGGGATGAGTGTAAACAGGTGGTACAGGGGCGTAATATAGTTTATATCAGAATACATCAGCACACACACACAAGTTTTACAGTATTTCCGACCTTATCGTTCTCTACAAAACACCCACGCTGCATTGCAAAAAATATTAATTAACCTCCAACTCACTATAGAACAATCCATGCTGCTCGTGTTGCCAAATCCACTCAGATTCATTTATTTTTTCTCCTTGATTTTACGCTGCACATCAGCACACAAACTTTGATCGCTCGCTACCTGTTGACGTGTACTTTTGGACGTGTTATCATTAAACCCCTCGTCACTTCTCGCGTTTGTTTTCGTGACAGAACGTAGTTTGGGAGACCAGAGAAGCTCGCCTGCGATTCCAGTTGGTGATAGATGGTGTAGTGTGTGACCCCCTATCACCCATCAGTCGTGTAGTGTGAAATACACACCGACTTGAAAGACTCCCGATTACAAGAGATCCAGTCGTGTAGTGTGAACTGTACAGCGACCCGACGGCTTGGAAAGTCGTGTAGTGTAAACTTGGCATAAGAGGTAGTGAATATATACAGATACGCAAGTACAGTATAATAAAATGCTTTTTCCACACATCCAAGCTTGTTTGGAAGCTGGGGCCAGAGTGCAGGGTCAGCTATTGTACAGCACCACTGGAGCAGACAGGGTTAAGGGCCTCGCTCAGGGGCCCAACAGTGAACCCAAAACCGCCCGCAATGTGAACAAACATTTGTAAATAAAAAAACAAAGATGTTTCAGGCTTATGTGCACCTATAAGTGTCACTTTCACTTTGGCCAACAGAGGGAGCTGTTTGTTTTGCAGTTTGTCTTCTTGATGAGTGAAAATCATGTTTTACACTTTGGTTACATTCATGACAGGACGGGTAGTTACTATCAAACATGGTCATGGACAATTTTGTATCTCCAGTTCACCTCACTTGCACGTCTTTGGACTGTGGGAGGAAACCGGAGCACCCGGAGGAAACCCACACAGACACGGGGAGAACATGCAAACTCCACACAGAAAGGACCTTGACCTGCCTTACTTGGGGATCGAACCCAGGACCTTCTTGCTGTGAGGCGACAGTGCTACCCACCAAGTCACAGTGAAAATAAAAGATGGAAGTAAAAATAGTGAGAAGAACATGCAGTGTGCTCGGCGTCTGCGTCGTCGCCAGTACGAGGCCCCAATGCCTTATGACATATGGATTCGTACGATAAACTAAAGCCGTATGGCATCGCTATAAATGGTTGGAATTAGTGGTCATGTGGATGTGTCATGTGGACGGAAGCGTACAATACAAACAACCACCCAAAAATAATCGTGGGTTATTGGATAACTACAGTAACATTGGAGGCTGCCGTCCAGGTACTGAGACCCGTGCTTCTCTGAACTGACAAGCCTACGACAGCTGCACACTCCGCCATAATATTTCCACTTAATTATCATAATTATTAAAAATCTATTATTTCCCAAATCAAAACTTATAATTTTTATAAACTTATATTTTTTACAGTGGCCCTAATCCGCCATCGTACAGTACTGGCCCCAAGCCTGGAAAATATAAGGAGGGTTGTGTATAAAAGAAATAATAATAATAATAAAACAGTGCCAAATAGGCCGCTCAGGTGGCGCAGCGGTAAAAACACACGCTGGAACCAGAGCTGGGATCTCGAATACATCGTATCGAATCTCGGCTCTGCCTGCCGGCTGAGGCTGAGCAGCCACATGAACAACGATTGGCCTGTTGTTCAGATATGGGCGGGACTAAGCCGGATGGGGTCTCTCTCTCATGACTGGTGCAATTACGACCTCTGCTGGCTGATTGATGGCGCCTGCACAGAGATGAGGAAAGAGTGCTGTCAGGGTGTGTCTCTTCGTACACAACGCTGAGCTGCACTGCACTCGTCTAAATGTGGGTGACAAAATGCATATGGCTGCTGCCCACGTGTCAGAGGGGGCGTGGGTTAGCTTCGTTCTCCTCAATCAGAGCGGGACGTCCTTGCAGTCCAAGGACGTGCAAGTGAGGTGAATTGGAGACACTAGATTGTCCATGACTGTGTTTGATATTAAACTTGTGAACTGATGAATCTTGTGTAATGAGTGTCATGGGTGTAGCCAAAGTATAAAACATGACGTTAAAATCCTAATAAACAAATAAACAAACAAACAAATATATTCAGACCCTTTTCAGTCATTTCTAAACGCTCCTTTATCACCAGTTATACCCACAAATCTTTATGGATGTCTCGACAAACCTTGTACACCTGGATTAGGCCAGTTTATCCCATTTTTCATGGCAGATCCTCTCAAACTCTGTCTTCATTTTTTTTATTTCCATTTTTGTTCATGTTTTACCAGCGCTTTATCCTGGTCAGGGTTGTGATGGGTCCTTTTTCACCAGATTCATTGGGACTGAAAACAATGTGAGCATTTGAGGGTTAAGGGACTTGCTCAGGGGTTCAACAGTGTCAGTTCGGCGGTGGTGGGGCTTGTGATTTCTAGTCCAACAGCTGTGTGTTGTGTGTTGTGTCATGATCGTTGTCCTTCAGTACTTTATTACCCTGTGAATGGAAGCGTGAAAAATGAGTCTGATCTCGCAGGGCTGGAAAAGCAACCGTTTTTATTTTCTACATTTTTTATTCGTGACTACAGAAATGCAGAAACATTTCGACACTGAAAAAAGCTTGATGACATCATCAATACTCGCTTGACTTTTGACTTTTTTTTACTTTTTTTTTCTTGCTTAGCAAACACAGTAGATGATATTGCACGGCAGATGAAGAGAGAGAGCGAGAGAGCGAGAGAAAGGAGGAAAACGAGAGAGAAGAAGCACATGGATAAAGAACTGAAAAGCGTGAGGCGTTACAGAAACACGACTGGAGAGAGACGCCTGACACCAGCGCCGCTCTCATTTCTTTTTTCCACCGGACGAAGAGTAGGTAAAAAACACTGGATTCACCTTCTGCCTTTGAAACACGAAAGAAAAATAAACCTTCCATAAGCGACTAAACGTCTAAATATAAATATGATCATCGCTCAAAGATCCGGTCCACCACGGACCCAAAAAAAACCCCAAACCAAACCAGCGAGAGGAATCAGAGGCATGACAATGACAGCATGATTCTTTGTGTGTTTCCAGATGATTGTCATAGGCGCTCTCAGTATTGTAGGGCACACGCAGGGCCGGACCTTCGTATCCAACGGGAACTCCTCTTCCGCGACAACCAACTGGGACGCGGCGAAAACGATCGGAGCGATCCCGATGTTCATGCACGTTCATGCCGAGGGATCCGGGGGTTCACGACACGAGGAGATGATCCGAGAAAATGTTCAGGAGAATTCTGATGTTCACTTTTCTGTCAATCTAGTCTGTTTTTAGGTTTTAAGGTTTAAATATCCAGGATCTTCCTGCCCGGTGAGATACTTTAATAACTCAACTTATCCAACACAAATCATAGCTTGATCAATGCTGCTGGGTACCACTGGTCTGCAGAAGGTCTTGTGGGTTTCGGGGTGCTGTGATTGTACCACACTGAAGGAACGACCACGTCTGAAGGAACGCCACGCTTAAAGAAACAACCACGCCTAAAGAAACGACCACGGCTAAAGGAACGATCGCGCCTAAAGGAACGACCACACCTAAAGGATCAACCGCACCCAAAGAATCGACCGGGCCTAAAGGAACGACCACGTCTGAAGGAACGACCACGCCCTAAAGGAACGATCACGCCTGAAGGAACGACCACGCCCTAAAGGAACGATCACGCCTGAAGGAACGACCGGGCCTAAAGGGTCAGCTGCGCCTGAAGGATGAAGACCTCTGAAGGAATGACCACACCTAAAGGATCGACTGCACCTAAAAGATCAACCGCACCTAAAGGAATGACCGGGGCTGAAGGAACGACCACGCCCTAAAGGAACGATCACGCCTGAAGGAACGACCACGCCCTAAAGGAACGATCACGCCTGAAGGAACGACCGGGTCTAAAGGGTCAGCTGCGCCTGAAGGATGAAGACCTCTGAAGGAATGACCGCACCTACAGGAACAACCACGCCTAAAGGATCAACCGCGCCTGAAGGAACGACCACGCCTAAAGGATCGACCGCGCCTAAAGAAACGACCACGCCTAAAGGATCGACCGCACCTAAAAGATCAACCGCACCTAAAGGAATGACCGGGGCTGAAGGAACGACCGCACATAAAGGATCAAACATGGAATGACCAGACCTAAAGGAATCTAAAGGCCAGTGATAGCTCAGTGGTTAAGGTACTAGACTAGTAAACAGAAGGTTGCCGGTTCAAACCCCGCCACCACCAAGTTGCCACTGTTGGGTCCCTGAGCAAGGCCCTTAACCCTCAATTGCTCATCGTGTTCCGCTCATCGTGTAAGTCGCTTTGGATAAAAGCGTCTGCTAAATGCTGAAAATGTAAATGTAAATGTAAAGGAATGACCACATGACCGCATCTGAAGTAACGACCGTGCCTTAAAGATCGACCGTAAGCTCATAAGCTCCGCCCCGTATACCTCCACTCGAACCCTCACACACCTCTAGCTTTTCAGACCGGAATTAGAAATGGAAAACGAAACACACTTCTCAGTAGTATTCTTTGGTGTGAGTAGAAGTGTGTATCTGTGTGTCTTCCACAGATACTGAGTGTTTATGGCAGTGTTTCCATTGCAGAACGAAGTACCAGCTAAGACATTGAGGGCGCGTTCACACGAGAAGCGTCAAAACCTGCGCTGACCTTTTCAAAGCTCCTCCACTGAGACGAACTGTTTGATACGAGGCTGAGGCAGTAAAAGCAAATGAAGCTTAACGTGACTTATTGTAGTAAAACAGCGAGTGAGGAATGTGATTAGTGGAGGAACTTATGAGCAGTAATAATGAAGAGAAGTTTAGTGCCCCTGTCTCATTCTTTTACTACATTAAACCACGTTAAGCTTTATTTTGAACCAGAAGCGTTTTAGACTCTGGGAGAAGCTGATTCTGATTTTCACCATTTCTCAGAAGCTCGAGCTGTAACACAAGTTTAAAAGTGAAACAGGGAGGAAAATCCAGATAAACACAGATACAGCTGTAACACCGCGCAGAACGCTTCTCATGTGAACGCGCCCTAACCGAGCCGAGCTACGTTTCAACCAGAACGTAAAACAAACGTCCCATTTTTTCTGCTTTAGTTTAGTTAGTTATTTTTTTCTTCCAAAACGTCACTATATACAAATCTAGATTTTCTACAAATACATAAACAGAGTTCAAGCAATAAAAAATGAAATACAAATAAAACGGACACGGAAACATCACAGCAGTTGGTTCTACCCTGTAACGAAGACCAGCCCACGAATACTTCCTCCTTTCTTTCTTCAGTCGAGCCGAACTGCTAAAAACGTAAAAACGTGTTCACGAACCAGTCGAGTTCTGCGATAGACTCTCTGTACAACACGAGTTTGATTTCTTTGAGGTATTCAGAGAGGGATATTTGGTAAAACACGAACATTACGCCCCATCACGACGGAGTCCAGTCGACCGGCGAGAGGGTCGGGACGCGCGGTTGATCTGTGTAGGACGGGGGGATCGATAGAGCTCAACAGCGAACCGTTCTCGAAGAGTTCCGTTTATGATCTCTAAAGATGTTTTTGGAAATTCATTAGTTGAACCAGAACTTCAATCAAACATGATGTTTTTTAAAGTGTCCCTGAATAAAAATAATAATATAAACAATCAAAATATCAAAATAAATAAATATATTATTATTAATTGATTAAAACTCTTTGGAAGTCACATTCTGAATATGTTGGGTTTGGAAATGAACGGTGGAAAGTTTATGAACAATTATGAACCCATTACTCACTGTCCATTTTATCAGCTCCACTTACCATATAGAAGCACTTTGTAGTTCTACAATTACTGACTGTAGTCCATCTGTTTCTCTACATACCTTTTTAGCCTGCTTTCATGCTGTTCTTCAATGGTCAGGACCCCCACAGGACCACCACAGAGCAGGTATTATTTAGGTGGTGGATCATTCTCAGCACTGCAGTGACACTGACATGGTGGTGGTGTGTTAGTGTGTGTTGTGCTGGTATGAGTGGATTTAAAACACCACACTGTCACTGCTGGACTGAGAATAGTCCACCAACCAAAAACATCCAGCCAACAGCGCCCCGTGGGCAGCGTTCTGTGACCACTGATGAAGGTCTAGAAGATGACCGACTCAAACAGCTGCAATAGATGAGCGATCGTCTCTGACTTTACATCTACAAGGTGGAGCAACTAGGTAGGAGTGTCTAATAGAGTGGACAGTGAGTGGACACGGTATATAAAAAACTCCAGCAGCGCTGCTGTGTCTGATCCACTCATACCAGCCCAACACACACTAACACACCACCACCATGTCAGTGTCACTGCAGTGCTGAGAATCATCCACCACCTAAATAATACCTGCTCTGTGGTGGTCCTGTGGGGGTCCTGACCATTGAAGAACAGGGTGAAATGAGGCTAAAAAAGTATGTAGAGAAACAGATGGACTACAGTCAGTAATTGTAGAACTACAAAGTGCTTCTAAATGGTAAGTGGATCTGATAAAATGGACAGTGAGTGTAGAAACAAGGAGGTGGTTTTAATGTTATGGCTGATCGGTGTATATCAATATTAAATGATGATAATGTTTCTATAAGCTCCAGATTGTATACATTATTTATATAAATAAATTTGACTTGACTTGACTAATGCAGGCTCTGAAGCTAAAGCTGAGCAGGTAGCTTTAAGTTAATTTAAAGATTCTATAGGGACAAAGAGTATTAATGACAACTGGGTACTTGATCTGCTGTTTAGGCCATTTCTCAGTGGGTCGGGATGTTCTGAATGTATTAATATAAATATTTATATACAATATGATTAGGAAACTGGATTGTAGGCGCCCAGGTGGCGCAGCGGGATATTCCGCTAGCACACCAGCGCCGAGATTCTGGACTCCTCGGTTCGGCTGGGCGCCATCTAGCGGGCATAGTTGGCAGTGCCTGCAGCAGACGCGTTTCTGCTAGGGCAGGATGACCGGACCATGTGGGTGGGGTCTTCACAAGGGTCGGTGGAGGTGTTAGCACCTTATACCCACCTTGACTGCAATCAGGGATCCTCCAGCAGCGGAAGACAAATTGTCTACACTAAAATTGGGTGAAAATGGGAGAAAATGCTTAAATAAAATAGAAAAAAAGGTATGAATTAGACGGTTTATGATTCTATGATTTTTATTTTAAAGCTTAAACATGATGAGTTGAACTCAGATAGACGTTTTACAGATCAAAAACGATGGGGTCCTTCTGAAACCCTCGCTGTCGAGCTCTATCGGGGACTGGGGTAAAGCTTTGGTATCAGCACAAAGTTATCAGCAAGAAGAGTAGAACTAAATAATAAATAAAAAGAAGAAAATCCCTTTGGTATGTTTGTGTTGTTGCATGGCTGCAGAGGTGAAAAGCACCATGGTGAGAAAGAGACGTAGAGAGAGAGAGCGAGAAAGGGATTCGGTTCTTCTTTCCTGGTGGCCCTTTGAGAGGCTGAGGTATTCCAAAAAACGAGAGAGAGAGAGAGAGAGAGTGAGAGATCGAGAGGTCAACGGCGGTTTAACACTTTGGTTGAAGCAAGGCACTCGTCCTGTGAGTTTTAACGACGTGAGCTGTTACACGAGCATGGATGGAGGAGGCGGCGCACCGATTGAACGACAAAAAGGACAGAGGGGGAGCGAGGAAGGACGAAATTAAAAGACGGGAGCGTTTATCATTTACGTAGGCCGTGCGAGAGAGAGAGAGAGAGAGAGAGAGAGAGAGAGCTCTTTGGTATTCTTTGGTTTCATTATCGTGATAGAAATCACATGGAAACTGAGTGAGGTAGCATCTTTGGTTTGCACTAGAAGTACGACTAGTAGGTTCGTCTTTTTATGAGAAAGCATCGGCGCATTCTCTTCGCTTCACTGCCAAAATAGTTATAAGTTTAGATTTCCCAACATACACTATAGGGTCAAAAGTATTGGGACACCAGTTCTAATTTTCAATTCATCTTTCAGCCAAAATGAGTCATTCAAAGGAAATCATTAGGGAATGCCCTGTCCTGTTTCTCCAGAACAGACTTGGAATGATCTGGAATGTCAACCAAGGCTTTCCCAACGTTACCAACAGCGGTGCCCAGTTCAATCTTGTCTTCCGCTGCTGAGAGATACCAGATTACATCCGAGGAGAGCATGTCGCTGTACACGCCTCTTCCGACACGTGTACAGCCCTCCTCTTCCGCCAATCAGGATCCTTACACAGCGTATGAAGACCCACCCACCCCCAAATAGTCCGGCCCCCACCCTGAAGATACTGTGGCCAATTAGTATCTGCTGCAGGCACTGCCATTTATGCCCTCTAGATGGCGCCCAGCAGACCGGTGGCAACACCGAGTTTCGAACCGAGGAGTTCAGAAACTCGGTGCTGGTGTGCAAGCGGAATATCCCGCTGCGCCACCTGGGCACCCTTGAGAAGCTCTTGTTGTTGTCAGGAGTGGCTGTTCGTTTTTGAAATGGGACGTCCAGCTAGCGCAGGGTCAGGTGTCCGAATACTTTAGAGCAGCGGTCCCCAACCACCAGGCCACAAACCGGTACCAGTCCATGGGTCATTTATTACCGGGCCGCACAGAAAGAATGAATAATTAGAGACGCTACAAGAGCATTTCCAACACACTTCAGCTGTTATTGCCTCCTATCACCACTAGGTGGGAGCAGCATTTGTTAGTAGTATTGTTATCCTATTTTAAATCCCCCTGCCCCCCACCGGTCTGTGAAATTAAATCTTATATGAAACCGGTCCGTGGTGCTAAAAAGGTTGGGGAGCGCCGCTTTAGCACATGTACGTACATAGAGTGTATGTTTAACATTTTTGGTACAAGCCAAACAACAGGTCTGGCAAGCTAAATCTGCTGACGGTGTTTACGACGAGGATCACGAAGCTCGTAGTGCTTTCTTCCAAACTGTGTGTCTAACAAAGCAAAACCTGGAGAACTGATCAGCCTTCCAGGCTTTTTTGGTTGCTTCCACCAGGGGAACCAGAGAAGGTTCTTCTCTCGGATCAAACGTAAGCTTTAAACAACCAAACATTGGAAAAAAAAACCTGCATAATTAAAAGTGCAGTTTATTAAAAGTGAAAAATACCCTAAACATGATGGTCTTGCACTTAGGAAGCTTAAAATACTGTATAAAATAAATAGATTGTTGGGTACTTATTTTTTAAAAAGAGGTCCCACAAAAAGCCGCTTTACATGACCGTGACTCTGTGACCAATCACGCGAAGGTGTTCAGACTTATTGGGAACCCAACCCAGGAACCGCTTAAGCTAAAGCTAATGAATCCTCAGTTCAGACGGGCAGCGCAAACCTGCCACTTGATTATTATGTTTAACTAACGTGACGTCCACAAGACGTTTCTTCTATAACAGTGTTGTTTTGGTTTTGAATAGCAACAAAAATGCTAATCGATCAGCCCTGCGTAATATCAGGTCAACTCGAAACGCTGGAACGAGCGGGTGTGTGAAGAACGCCGATACGAGCGCACAATTTAAATGAAGTACGACTCCGGCTCGGTACGAACAAGCACTTAACAGTCGACAGTCCTGATAATCGATTCCTTTTTTCTTTGGAATGAATAGACCACAGTAAGAGTTTTGATTGGTTGTTGGAAGGAAACGACGGCAGCTTTTCAATGGAAATGAGAAACATAAACGCAACCTGTGATCAATCCTCAAAAGTCTAAGCACTCATTTCAATAGGGACGTTGTAGCCTAGCGATTAAGGTACTGGACTAGTAGCGCCCAGGTGGCGCAGCGGGATATTCCGCTAGCACACCAGCACCGAGATTCTGAACTCCTCGGTTCGAAACCTGGTCGGCTGGGCGCCATCTATTGGGCATGATTGGCAGTGCCTGCAGCAGATACGGTTCTGCTAGAGCGGGATGACCGGACTATGTGTGCGGGGTCTTCAAAGGCTGTGTAAGGACGCTGATTGGCAGATAGAGGCGCCAGGTGAAAAGGGGTTCTGCCAAGGGCTGTACGCGGGTCGGAGGAGGCGTGAGCAGTAATATACCCTCCTCGACTGCAATCAGGGATCCACCAGCAGCGGAAGACAAACTGACTACACTAAACTGTGAGAAAATGCATAAATAAAATAGGGAAAAATATAAGGTACTGGACTAGTAATCGAGAGGTCGCTGGATCAAGTTTCACCACTACCAGATTGCTCCTGATGGGTCCTTGTGCAAGGCCCTTAACCCTCAATTGCTCAGACTGTTACTGTTAGTCGCTTTGGATAAAAGCATCTGCTAAATGCCGAAAACGTAAATAGAATTCATGACGATTAGTGACCCAAAATTTGAGTTACACCCTGAATTTGATGGATTAAAACGTGGGGATTAAGGGCTGCGTTTTTGTTGCTTACAGGAGCAGAGTTAGCTTAGAAGAACAAGAGAACACCTTTATCTGTTATAATTCTTTCTTCGCATATCCCAGCTTGTTTGAAAGTGCAGGGTCAGCCATCATACGGCGCGCCTGGTGCAGAGAGGGTTAAGGGCCTTGCTCAAGGGCCCAACAGTGGCTGCATGGCAGAGCTGGGTTTCAGCTGATAGCCCAAAGCTCTACCCACTAGGCCAGTTGCTACATCAGCAAAGAAAACACTGCTTTTTTACAGGTGTTATAGTTTCTAATCACCACTAGGTGGGAGCAGCGTCTCGTTGCAGCGAAAAAAGCTCATTTGTGAGCAGTACAGCTATTCTATTTTAAATCCCCCGCCCCCGCCGGTCCGTGAAATTATATATATTATATGAAACCAGTCCGTGGTGCAAGAAAGGTTGGGGAGCTCTGCACTGGGCTACCACTGTTCCTAAAACATCAGGGGAGAGTACGAACGCAGTCCCTCACTATCAGAAATGATGCAGTCGAGATTCCCACACTTGGGGAGTGCAATGGCTGAGCCCTGGGTGAACCACCTTCTTGATCAGGTACTGTATCTTAGCTTAGCTTAGCTTAGCTAGCTGACAGCCTGCTAACCAGCAAACCCTCTGTACAGAATTAATAAACGCCGTTTGTTAGAGCTTGAAAACCAGAATGAATCTCCGAATTGCATGAACTGACCTTTACAATCGGGAAAAATAACGACGTCCTCGCGTTTACGTGATTGTGATTGATTCGTAGCGCCTGTGCGTACCGCCGCCGCCGCCCTGACACTGAGGGTCAATCTTTGGTATTAAGCTGCTGGCATTTATTTTTTGAGAATACGATAAAAAAAGCTCAAGCTGTCCCTGAACGTAGTAACATATTAAGATTTAGATCTTTTTAAGAAGATGATGGAAATTACAGTGATTAATGACTTTCAAGATTTAAATAATGAAAATATAAATATATATATATATATATATACAAATTTGGCCCAGTTTCTAAGAAAAAAACCCATGAACGTTTCTTTGGTTGTACGTGTTCGTGATTGATTGCGACACGTCAAACGTAAAAATAGAAAAGATGCGAATAGATATAAAATAAATATGAATGTTCGATTCACGTTCGATTTCAGTGAGGAAGAAAGCACTGTGAAGAGGGCGGCGTTTAGGAAATCGGGTCGATGCTACAGCTTTTTTTTGGAGGGGGGGGGTGGAAGAAGAATGCGCAGGTGTACGTGTGACATCATCATCATCATCACGCCTGCGCTCTCCTTCGTTCGGACACAGTGCTTAAACCCATGTGACGTCACACGCCTCAAACCGTACGTCCAAACGAAAACGACAACGACAGACAAATAAACAAAAATACAATCAATACAATCACTGACAGGTGGAGTATCGGTACATCCGAATGAGAATGACAGGCGTGAGGTGCAGGAAATAAGTGTGTGTGTGTGTTTGTGTGTGTGTGTGTGTGTGTGTGTGATGATTCGACAGTAACACGTTTTTTTTGCAGACGAAAACAAAGAAGTCTTAGATACGTATCGAAGAAGAAGAAAAAGAGTCTTTGGTTGTTTGATTTTCTTTGGATATCATAAATATCGTATCGTACAAGTCTTAAGGGCAAAAAAAACCTCTCCCCAGAAGGTCTCTGGATTTAGTTTTTTTTTAAGTAAAGCTTTTCCACCGAAGATTTTTGGCTTCTCAGTCTGCAGCCGTTACGCTTTGGTACAGGCGCCGGAGGACGCGGAGTTGGCCGGGTTGTTACTCCCGTCGTCCAGCCACTTGTCGAGGCTCCGGCGTCGCGCGTTCATGAAGAAGTTGCTGACCGTGGTCAGCTCCAGGCCCAGCTGCTGCGCGATGGTGATCTGTAACTCTTTGGACGGGCGCTTGTTCTCCTTGAATATTGCGTGTAAAGTCCGGCGCTGGACGTCGGTAAAAACCAGCCGCGGTTTCTTGGAGGCGTTGCCATGCTCGTTTTTGCTGTGTTCCAGCTCCTTCCTTTTGCACGCTGAAAGAATGAAAACAGAGAGAGAGAGAGATCAGCGATGTGCAGGTAAATAGGGTGACCATATTTTGGTTTCCAAAAAAGAGGATTGTTTGTTTATTAGGATTTTAACGTCATGTTTTACACTTTGGTTACATTCATGACAGGAACGGTAGTTACTCATTACACAAGATTATATCAAACACAGTCATGGACAATTTAGTATCTCCAATTCACCTCACTTGCACGCCTTTGGACCGTGGGAGGAAACCGGAGCTCCTGGAGGAAACCCACGCGGACACAGGGAGAACATGCAAACTCCACACTGAAAGGACCCGGATCGCCCCACCTGGGGATCGAACCCAGGACCTTCTTGCTGTGAGGCGACAGTGCTACACACTTAGCCACCGTGCCGCCCCAAAAAAGAGGATGCTTGGCAGGATGGAGATGGAGTTTAAACACCTCACTGTCACTGCTGGACTGAGAATTGTCCACCAACCAAAAACATCCAGCCAACAGCGCCCCGTGGGCAGCGTCCTGTGACCACTGATGAAGGTCTAGAAGATGACCGACTCAAACAGCAGCAATAGATGAGCGATCGTCTCTGACTTTACATCTACAAGGTGGACCAACTAGGTAAGAGTGTCTAATAGAGTGGACAGTGAGTGGGCACGGTATTTTAAAACTCCAGCAGCGCTGCTGTGTCTGATCCACTCATACCAGCACAACACGCACTAACACACCACCACCATGTCAGTGTCACTGCAGTGCTGAGAATCATCCACCACCTAAATAATACCTGCTCTGTGGTGGTCCTGTGGGGGTCCTGACCATTGAAGAACAGCATGAAAGGGGGCTAACAAAGTATGTAGAGAAACAGATGGACTACAGTCAGTAATTGTAGAACTACAAAGTGCTTCTATATGGTAAGTGGAGCTGATAAAATGGACAGTGAGTGTAGAAACAAGGAGGTGGTTTTAATGTTATGGCTGATCAGTGTATGTGACAGCTTTGCAGGTCGTGCATTCTGCTTCCCCAGGATCCCAACCGAGACAGAAACACTTAAATCACACAGCCAGATCCTGGACAATTTTGGTGATTTAGTTCCAAAAAAGAGGACATGTCCTCAGAAGTTAACATGCACTCGTAAGGGACACGTACAGTATGTGTTTTTTTTTGGGGAAATATTCTGGGTGAATAAATAGACCCTTGAAGAAACAGGATTCCAGAGGAAACTCATACTGACATGAGAAAAACAGCATTGGTCAAGAGTTGGGGGACACGGTGGCTAGGTGGGTAGCACTTTTGCCTCACAGTGAGAAGTTCCTGGGTTTGATTCCCAGAGGGAGCGAACTGGGTTCTTCCTGTGTGGAGTTTGCATGTTCTCCCCGTGTCTGTGTGGGTTTCCTCCCACAATTAAAAGTCAGGTTAATTAGAGGTACTAAAGATGTTTGCCCTTAGATGTACGTGTGTGTGTGTTAAGGTGTGAATGTGTCTGTGTGTGTGCCCTGAGATGGACTGGCGCCCTGTCCAGAGTGTTTCCGTGTGCCTTGCGCCCATTGAGAGCTGGGATAGGCTTCAAGTGGTTTGGAAAGTGACAGAGTTACTAAAGAACGAAGGTTGGCATCAAGCGCAAGGGTGTCATGATGAGATGGCACAGTCACAACTTCATCACCATACTACAGGTATGAAGATTCAAATCAGTCGGACTGGATTATTCCTGCCTTGCGCCCGGTTGAGCCACACCCATTGCGACCCTGACCGGAATAAAGCATTTTATGTTGTAGTGTGTCCTCTTTAGCAATTCTGTGGATGTCCCTGTGCCCATATAAATAGGACTAGTTTGACTTCACCCATTAAAAAGTGCATGGAATGGAACAGTAGTCTCTTGCCAAGGGCAGAAAAAAAAAAAAATCCAAATTTCTGTATGGTCACGTGATACACATATCACCAAAACACATATGAAGCTGCTGGAACGTGGGCAACACTGTACACAGTCAAGTGAGCTTTACACATACAACAAAAGCAAAAACAGGGATTTGTTTTCTGTACATTGCACAGTTTAACATTCATGTTTGACTGTAAGCCATCTAAGAAGACTTCTCACAAGACTTTAAGTATGTCTGTGGGGATTTGTGCCCATTTTGTCAAAAGAGCTGGTTTGTATGGCTGATCACTGATGTTATTGTCCAGTTTATTCCAGAAAAATTTAGGTTCAAGCGCTGGTGAATGGTCGGTAGATCAATGGATTAACATAACTATTATTGTGCCCAGGTGGCGCAGCGGGATGTTCCGCTAGCACACCAGTGCAGAGATTCTGAACTCCTCTGTCCGAAACACGGCTTGGCGCTATCTAGATAGATAGATACTTTATTGATCCTTTGCAGGAAATTTCTTTGTTACAGCAGCTCACATCAGACAACAAGCAACTTCTTGCATACATACAACATTCACTAACAGTATAAAACAAGCAATAAAAATTCACAGTAAGATTCTAGCGGGCATAATTGGCAGTGCCTGCAGCAGACACGGTTATACTAGGGCGGGATGACCGGACTATGTGGGTGGGGTCTTCAAACACTGTGTAAGGACCCTGATTGGCAGATAGAAGCGCCTGTGCAGGGTGAAAAAGGGTTCCACTAAGGGCTGCACACGGGTCGGAGGAGGCGTGAGCAGCAATATACCCACCTCAACTGCAATCAGGGACCCCCAGCAGCAGAAGACAAACTGTCTACGATAAATCAGGAGAGAATAACCCTAACCCTAACCCAAGTCCTGTCATACAGTAATTCTGCTGTCAATGTTGACATGTGGGCGCCACTAGCAGGACTTAGTATGGTTCAGGAGCTCATTTTTGTGTTCTGGCTGTCTCATACGCTTGCTCAGTGGTGACCATCTTCCTTCATGAGATTTTCTGCAGATTCTCTTTCTTTGGTGTCCACTCATCCACTTAATCTCCTAAACTTCCTTTGACAATGTGAGCCTGAAACGATGATGTTTAAAATGGTGGAAAAGAAAAGCATTAAAATAAATAATGATTTATTATTTATTTATTATGTCATTCTGCCTTTAGCTTTCATTAGCAGTGGTAGCCCAGTGATTAAGGTACAGGACTAGTAACTGGAAGGTCACTGGTTCAAAACCCACAGCTGCCAGGCTGCCACTGCTGGGCCCTTGAGCAAGGCCCTTAATCCTCAATTGCTTGCAGTATATATGTCATCAATTGTAAGTCGCTTTGGATAAAGGCGTCTGTTAAATGCTGAAAATGTAAATGTAAATGTAAAGCTTTAACATACATGACGCTCTAGTTGCAGTTGTTAAAGTAACCACAAGGGGGCAGTCTTATACCAGCCATAAACCCCAATGCACTGAATATAATCTGTGAGCGCTGTGGAGTGTTAAAATAATTATAACAATCTCACATTTAAACAGAAACACCAGAACAATCAAATATTACATTCATTTATATGTTTTAATAATGGTGTATATCAGTTAAAACGTATGGATTCCTTTAGCACATGAATTCCATTTCAGTGTATGGATTGGTTTTTAAGATTCTGCTTTCGGTGCCATTATTGGTTCTTAATTTTTTAATACAGGGCATCACATCTGCATTTCTATATTCTGAGTGATTATAAGATCAATCAGAGCTGATACGAGACTGGAAGAAATTCAGACAAAAGGTGCCAAACCAAACCAAAAGTTGTGCTATTAAATCCCAATTTGGATTCATATAAGATTTACATTGACATTTAGCAGAAGCTTTTATCCAAAGCGACTTACAGTACTGTGACAGTATATTGTCTAAGCAATTGAGGGTTAAGGGCCATGCTCAGGGGCCCAATAGTGGCAACCCGACATTGTTAGGGCTTGAACCAGCGACTTTTTGATAACTAGTCCAGTACCTTAACCACTAGGCTACAACAATTCATACAAAATTCGAACGGAACGGCAGAAGTTGGTGAAACTAAACCTCTACTCGTGGGCAGTCTGGGTAAATATTAACAGCAGTAAAATAGATAAAGATATAAAGATATAAGTTATTAAGTCATAGCCACGTCCCAGACTGCGTACTAACTCACTGGATGGGAGGCTGCACCCTCCTCACATGGCATGCTGTTAGTACAGAACTGTGGTTTGGGACTTGGTCTGTAAGTTCTGATCACCTGCAAATCACTGAATCACAAATAAATCACAAATCTCACAGTGAGCTGTTATTAATAAGAGATCAAATTGTTTACAAAATGAAAATGTACTAAATAATACTAATAAACACATCATTGTGGTACTAATTAGTAATACACATCAGTTTTTGCACACTGCACTATTGCACCAGCACAAACAATAATGTATATATCGTATATATATATATATCGGATATACTTTATATACTATATTTTATTCATACTCAGTCATTACCACAATATTTATGTGCATCTGAGTCACTTTTCATCACTCACTCTAAATATACTGCAATATCTGTTACTACTTTGCACAAATGCCTCCTCAGTTTCACTTTATATTCACTATATTGCACTTTAAGTGTAATAAATGTATATAATCCCTATCTTACACTTCTGGTTATAGTGACAGTATACTGTCTGAGCAATTGAGGGTTAAGGGCCTTGCTCGAAGGCCCAACAGCAGCAACCTGGCAGTGGTGGGGTTTGAACCAGCAACCTTCTGATCACTAGTCCAGTACATTTACCACTAGACTACGGCTTGCCTTGATTAGAATCAAATCTAATTAATCTAATCGAATAATAATAATATAAATAATTAATAATAATAATAATAATAATTAATAATAATAATTAATATTAATACAAGCTAAAATACAACCATTCTAAAATTATTAGATAAATGAGCAACTAAATAATTCACTTATAACGAAAGATATCCGTCTGTATATTCCACACACACACACACACACACACACACACACACACACACACACACACACACGTTAATATGCAAACACGTATACATGTGAATAAAATGTGGAACGAATTAGAAGCCTTATTTGGTCTGTTTCTTCTAGTGTGATGCATACATTAAAAACCCATCTAAATAATGTTTTAAGTCGATTTTATGTATTGAGCGCTTTTATGTATTTATTAGGATTTTAACATCATGTGTTACACACTTTAGATTCATCAGTTTACAGTTAAATGTCAAACACAGTCAAGGACAATTTTGTATCTCTAATTCACCTCACTTGCACGACTTTGGACAGTAGGAGGAAACCGGAGCTCCCACACAGACACGGGGAGAACATGCAAACTCCACACAGAAAGGACCCGAACCCAGGACCTTCTTGCTGTGAAGCGACAGTGCTACCCACCGAACAATCGAGCCACCCCGTTTTTTTTCCTTTTAAGATTGAAAACTTTACAGATTCCAGGTCCAAAAAGAGCAAGCCGAAAGAAAAAACACCCTAAATGATAAAGCAGAACCCTTTAGAGGAACTCACCAGGTACCTCCATCCTCCCTGGTGATCTACAACGAAAAGCCAGCAAAATATAACAATAATCTGAGCTGTAATAACAAAATCGAGTAAAATTCAAGTGAATAAATACAGGATCTAGAAAATAATCGCGAGTTGCTTTGTAGTCGATTATTCGTTTCACTTTTTCTACCTTGTAGCATCAATTCAATTCATAAAATAATTAGAAACGAAAATAATAAAATAATAAAATGTAGGTATAAATTAATCGGGTATAAATGATGGGAAACTTGGATTTGCGGTGCCGAAAGTCATCATGGGAAAACGCTGAGTGATCGCAGTTAGATATTGATTAATGCATACCAACGTGGATCAAGGTCAGCTTAATAATAACAACACACACACACACACACACACTGATGGGAAGGCTGAAAATAGATGTATGGGCTCTTAAACACGCACGGACACAATATTGACGCTGAGAACATCTCTCAGTGTTGGATTACAGTGTTTATTTAAATCGAGTTGGTGAGTAGGTGTTAATTCAATCCAAATCCTTTAGGTGTTAATCCCACCGCAGTGCGCATGCGTGGAGCGCCACGTCTATTACGCACTAAACTTTAATGTTATAAGGAAAAGCAACATCATGTATTCATGTTTATGTGTGATTTATCGAAACACCAGCACATTAGGAAACTATGATGTTTATCTTAACTCACAGCTCTGGTACCAATGTGCAAAATTAAAAATACACACTTTATAAGACGTCATTCATTCATTTATTTAACTTCCACAAACACTAGGTGCAAGGCAAGAATACACCCTAAACGAGGCGCTATTCCATCACAGAGGGTCACACATTTAGTTACTCAATCACACAGTCAATCCACCTTCTGGCATATTTTTTTACATCACAAACCCAGGTCCCTGTCCAGTGTTGGTGGGCACCTATTCTTCCAGAGCTTTCAACATGCTGCTCCCAATGCCACCACTGTATTTAATGATCTAGTTTAAATTATGCTTGAACACAAACACACACACACACACACACACACATACACACTGATGCCACAGGAATCTGAACCTAAACTCTCTCTCTCACACACACAATCGTCTATACACACCTCACCCATTACCAATAAACGCAGGGTAGAAAATATCAGTGATCGCAAAGGATAGGATATAATTTATTTGTCATATATACATATACAGGTGTACAGTACAATGAAATTCTTTCTTCGCATATCCCAGCTTGTTTGGAAGCTGGGTCAGAGCGCAGGGTCAGCCATCGTACGGCACCCCTGGAGCAGACATGGTTAAGGGCCTTGCTCAAGGACCCAACAGTGGCTGCATAGCAGAGCCTGGATTTGAACCGCCAATCTTCCGGTTGATAGCCCAAAGCTCTACCCACTAGGCTACCACTGTCCCACTGTCCCACTGTCCCAAAGGAGTGTGTGTGTGTGTGTGCATGCAATGAATGGCAAAAAATTGTTTAGATTTAGAGCCAAACTCTCCATATCATGCACAGAAAACACAGCTCCAAAAAAGAAAAGCCACGATGACAAAAATGTGCAAAACAAAGTGGATTTTGTTCATTAAGGACCACAAAGGAACTCGCTTAGCGTCTCATGCAAAACGCAAACAGAAGAGATCTCATCAGTGTCTTTATTACACACTATTTAACCCAACAGAGACGAACGTGGTCAATCTTTAGATTGCTGGTTAAATAGTGCAGGTCTTGAATCAAGAACACAAGAGTCTGTTCATTTCAAACGAAAGACACAGGCCCGAATATACGTGCTGCATATACGTATGTGTTGAAGACACTGATGCGAATCAAAAATATCATACAACACGGTCTGGGATCTATACTGAATACACCCCTCCACACACACACACACACACACACACACAAAGAAAGATGTAGGAACATTCAAAATGTAAAGATTTGCGACCACATTAATCGTATTACGCACAAAGTCCCGAGTTGCAGAAACCAAACCAACACGCATCAAGCTCATTCATGGTTTATAAGAATGAATCAGAACATTTAGAACCCTTTTGGTTTAATGCATTATGCCAGCAGCTATGATCTGCATTCCCTGGACGTCTGTCTAAATTCAAACATAAATCCTATTTAAATAAATCGTGTTCAGTTTGTTCCTGTTACGCACCAACCAGTCGAAATAAGAATGCAGAAATGTACGTGCATGTATTTAAACACACACACCTCTCATTACACCAACAGAAGAGGAAACGTGGATGAAATAAAACACACATTTATTCTTCAAAATTATGCTAATTAATATAAATAAAGAGCTTCGTCAAGGAAGACTTCCATAATCAACATTCAATCTACACGACACAAACGTTGCTTATTTACATGTAATAAATCTCTATGTGATTATTCAATGAAAGCACTTTCTAACCCAAACAGAACAAGACTAAATATTTAAGGCCGGTGTAGTGGAAATGCACAAACATTAAACTCACAGGAACATCTGGATGCAAACTGGAGTTATTTTACTGAACACCGACTGACCAGAAACAAACTGCACATCAGATCAGAATCCGAAGCTGACCTGCATCACACAGAGCCATAAAAAAAGAACCACGATACTGACCAGTTCTTGTTCCCGGTCCTTAATTGCAAACGCTTTGTTATTGTTTTGCAAATAAGTAGGGGTAAATAAATAAATTAATTTAAGTACTAGTTTGCTTTAGATACCTTTGATTTCTCACAAAAGGAATCCCTAATTTTGCTCCATCGCGCATTCAGTTCATAAAGCTTAAAGAATAAATGCAGCAGGTCTGTGCGCACTGGAATGATATTATAATACAGTGTAGAAACATTTACATCATATATAATAAATCATATTTAATTAAAATATACTTGCAATATACTTTAATTAATATGAATTAACCAATTACTTCTCGCTTTTGTTTTTGTCCTCATCTGGACTTAAACACTGTGCGTTAATTCAGCACTGGGATTTTGGTGATGGATGAATCACAGTGTTGAATTATAGATAAAGTCCATAGATAAACTTTATCTTCCCCGAAGGAAGCATAAAGGTTTCTCATGTTCCAACTGGTCACAAATGAGCACATTTAAAAGAGCTGATTATATTATTTTAGCAATAATAATAATAATGATAATATTAAAAGAATTAACGGTAAATTAAATGAGACTGTTTATTCTAAAGATCCTGCCATAATAAATCCATGTTTGCTTTTTGCTTTTAGACCTAAACAATCCTGCAAAATGTAATTGTTTGACACATTTTTTCGATGCAAATAATAAAGTGAAACATTTTGCGGTAAAAAAAATATATTTAGTTTATTAGATTAGATTAAAATGTCATCAAATAAACCAAAAGTGGTTTCTTCTTTATTTTGGAAATAGTGTGGAGTGTTGTGTATGTGATGAATGCACACACGAATTGAACGATTGACTTCTACAGTGATTAATCAATATTTACAATGTCTTTACGTTTCTTACAATCAAATTGCGCACGGCCGAATAGACTGAATGTTATTTATTATGGCAACCATTCATAGGGGATTGATTTGGCTAATTTTGTCCAAAAATAAATAAGGCAAGCGGCCCAACTGAATTAAATCAACTACATTACAAAGGCACACACAAATAAACTTTACTAGTTTGGACCTAAAACATTGCTGTCAGGAATTAACTGTAGTTTGTGGTTGTAACTGTAGTTTCATACGTGTAAACACTTTGTAATTTTCTATTTTTTGTATTCTTGAAAGCTGCTGTAACACTACAAATTTCCCCCTGTGGGATAATAAAAGGCTATCTTATCTTATCTTATCTTATCTTATCTTATCTTATCTTATCTTATCTTATCTTATCATCTTATCTTATCTTATCTTATCTTATCTTATCTTATCTTATCTTATCTTATCTTAATAATACCAGTTTAACCAGTAGAGACTTCTAAATTCTGATGCATTTTTAAGACCTCGTTGTGCTGTCCAACACCAGATCAATATTTCGCACTGGTTTAAACACAGCTGACCCATTTGGACTCACCGGCGAGGCGCAGCGCGGACATCCTCTGGAACTCGGGCTCCTGCAGCCACTTCCACATGCGGCGGAAGGTCTCCCGGCCGGACTTGAGCTTGCTCCAGGGTTTGGGGTTGCGCAGCAGGTCGGAGAGAGTCCCCTGCGAGCGGCACAACACTCGCTGTGCGAAGATTGCCTGCGGGATGCTGTAGCGCTTGAGCTCGGTGGTGATCCGCTGCGCCACCTCTTTGGTGTTTACCTCCTCCACGGGCGCTGCGTGCTCCCGGTCCCTGTCCCGGTGCTGATGGTGGTGTTGTACGCTCATGTGCGGATGGTGCGGGTGATGCGGGTGATGATGATGGTGGTGGTGATGGTGGATGCCGTTGATTTGGACCATCATGCCGGTGGCGGGGGACGAGGAGGATGAAGAAGAGGACGACGAGGAGACGGTGCTTCCGTGCATCACCGAGTGGTGCGACTCAAAGCCGCCTCCACCGGGTGCGAGCATCTTGTCGTGGGCGTAAGGCGGCGGAGGCGGCGGCGGAGGGTGCTGGGCATGCTGCGAGCCGTGGATGCCCATGCTCGCTACGTCCTTGTAATAGGGCGCGTAGAGGTTGTTCACCGTAAAGCTCCCGCTCACGTTCCCGCCGAGTCTTTGGTGATGATGAGGAGGAGCGGGGTGAGCGTGTGGATGATGAGGGAACTTGTCCGACACGGTTGAGATGGGTGGTAGGGGCTGCAGTGGCGTGAGCGTGGTGTAGGTGCTGCTCATGCTCATGCTCATACCGGGGGCGGCTTCGCAAGCCATGGCGCCGCTCATGGCGGCATGCAGGTGGCTCGCCAGCCCGTGTTCCGGCGGCCGGTGCTGATGAGAATGCGGATGGGTGTGCGGATGGTGAGGATGGTGAGGATGGTGAGGATGATGAGGATGATGAGGATGAGGATGATGGGGATGAGGATGAGGATAGTCGCCGCTCTCTAGAATGGACGCCATGCCCGCCGCCACCGCCGGTTCATGACTCCCGCCGTGCAGATCGGCCAGGCTCTCCATGGTGCGCACCAGCCCTTGGACAAACCATCTATCTGCCACTGGGAAAGCAAAGGTTTCTCAAAAGTTCCTTCTAGTTTCTGGAGTCTTTGTGGTGTTTTATCCCGTTTCCTTGTTCTTTGTAATGAATATATTATTAGTATTGTTTTTCTTTTACTATAAAATATATATTTTCTGTTGGTTTCAGTTTTTCCGAAATCTTTGGTTTGGTTTTTACAGGAAAGAAAACGCAGCATCCAAAATGATTGCAATATTTATATATATAAAAAAGACGATGCTCTTCTTTCCTTCTTGTATTTAAAGTTTATTCCCGACAGCTTTGGTTTGCGAAAAAAAAAAAATCATATATAATAAAACATCTGATGATTTTAAGGCCCCCGTCCCTGTACCAGCGCGTCCTGGCCCGTGTTGGTGTGGTATAAGCCCGTCTTTCCGGCCATGGTCGCTGCTGCTCCACCGCTTCTCCTCTTCTGTTCCTATTCTCAACAGCCTCTGTGTGTCAGATCGATACTTCCCACTGAGCGCATGCGCACTTGCCGTCCATCGTAACCACGCCTGCTTCATTATAGTCACATGTGACGTCCGTCATTAAGGTACAGCTGCGCACTGGAGCTCGGTGGTTAGGGTTAGGGCCTTGGTCTACCTATATGGAAGGTTTGGTGTTCTAATCCAACCACTGTTGGGCTCCTGAGCAAGGCCCTTGACCTTCCAGGCTTTCTCAGACCCACATCTTCTAAACAAGCTCTGACAGGCCTGTGTAAATACTGTCCAGTCACTGTCCAGTCCTTTTCTCCTTGTTTATGTATATGACAAGACAAGCATTCTCATATTGAAATAGTGAGTCAGTACGTCTATCTTTCCTCGCATGATTTCATTTTATGTTTTATTATTTGTTGTATACACGTGGTGGACGAACTGAAATCAGAAATCAACAACTTACAACTAAAATCACAAGTGTACAGGGGATTTCTGTTAGGTTAAAGCTAACTGCATGCGCCAAGTAGTCCATAAAATAGCCCTCACAGCTAAGCACTCCTATACTTAAGATTTCAAGCAACACACATAAGGCAACCAACAGAGTTCCAAACAGGACATAAATCTAGAAAGTGAAGGCAGTTTGTTTTGATAGATTGTGATATAAAGTTTGCTAAAATATGCTTACACCCTTTAATACATTCATTCAGGTTGTTTGGGTGGCACGGTGGCTCAGTGGATACCGCTGTTGCCTCACAGCAAGAAGGTCCTGGTTTTGATTCCCAGGTGGAGCTGCCAGGTTCCTTTCTGTGTGGAGTTTGCATGTTCTCCCCGTGTCTGAGTGGGTTTCCTCCGGGAGCTCCGGTTTCCTCCCACAGTTAAAAGGCGTGCAACTGAGGTGAATTTGAGATACAGAATTGTCCATGCAGTAACTACCTGCAGGCGCCATGGTGGCTTAGTGGGTAGCACTGTCGCCTCACAAGAAGGTCCTGGGTTCAATCCCCAGGCGGGGCGGTCCGGGTTCTCTCTGTGTGGAGTTTGCATGTTCTCCCCGTGTCTGTGTGGGTTTCCTCCCACATGAATGTTTTAAATGGCAGAGATGTTAAAATGATGAGGGTATTAAATACTCACTGTAGTAAATTGTATTAAAATCTTAAACCATAGCTCTCTTTACTTTATTCATCACCATTATGGTACTGTACTGGTTTAATATAGATTTTAAAGATTGATGACAAAAGAAATTGACTAACATTTTTTACCAGAAGGCATCATGTGATCCTCAAAGATCTGGTCTGAAGAGAACCATTGGGGTCCAGTTATTGTTTTGCATCCGTCATATATAAAATATGAGGTGATTATACAGAACCAGATTCACTTCATGGCCCAACCATTTTTTGTCCTGAAGGATTTGAATGATTTTTATTCTGTGAATAAATAAAACATTTTGTTTTTATATAAATGTGACATTTTAATCAAGTGTATAGTGAGTTTCCTGGAAATATAACACATTCTGTAATGTAATAAATAGAAACACAGCGACTTCATTACTATAAATACTCCTGTGGCAAAAGTATCATCATGAACTTGTTGGACGTCCCATTTAAAAAACAAATGATATGAAGCCATAAGATATCCTTTATTTGTCATATATACATATACAGGTGTACAGTACAATGAAATTCTTTCTTCGCATATCCCAGCTTGTTTTTGGCAGCTGGGGTCAGAGCGCAGGGTCAGCCATCGTACGGCGCCCCTGGAGCAGACATGGTTAAGGGCCTTGCTCAAGGACCCAACAGTGGCTGCATAGCAGAGCCTGGATTTGAACCGACAATCTTCCGGTTGATAGCCCAAATCTCTACCCACTCGGCTACCACTGTCCCCCCAAATAGCAACATCCACTCTTCTGAAAAGCTTCTCACAAGACTCTGTGTATGGGAATTTGTGCCCATTCAGTGTATGGCTGGGCACTGATGTTGGTAAAGAAAGCTCAGCTGTTCACTGGGGCTGAGGTCAGGACTTTGTACAGGACACTGGAGTTTCTTGGTTTTTAAATCAAGCTTTTTTTCACGTCCTTAAAGAGCTTTGCTTTGTGCACAGGAGTACAGCCATGCTGGAACCTGAAAGGGCCTTCCCTAAACTGTTGGTACAAAGTTGGAAGCATGTCATTTCCTTCATTGATTCCATCATTGATTTCTTACACTTGTTAGCAATTGTAGTGGCTGAAACACATGAATTTAATAGTTAGAAGCGGCGTCCCAATACTTTTGTCCATTTAGTGTATCCAGGTCAGGAATGATAAACAGATAATTAAGAGGACTGGAGAAATTGAATTGGTATTTAATTGGCAGGTTCTACAACAGTTAATGATAGGGATGTAACGATACACTCTACCCACGATGCGATACTGGATTCACGATTCAATTTTTTCCCTGATTTTTTAAACAAAATAAAATTTGTCGAAGACAAATTATGACAAAGTTTCCTTTTACTACTTCTCCTAAAAAATGAAATAAAAGATCGTATTTGTGCTTATCTTTAATTTATCTAAATAATAAATGTCCTTTTATTTCTGTGGTAGGTACAAACTATGCAAAACGATGCTGCACAATTCCCTTTTTGTGTAAAATAAACTTAAATGAAATAAATTCTATATTATATAGATAAATGAATAATACAAATAAAGAAAGTATCCTCACATAAATACATTTGGCTGGAAAATTCCAAACCTGTCAACCCTGTAGTGACGTCAACCAGGTGAGGTGAATATGAAGTGAATATCAATTCATTATACATGTAAACCCATTTGAATCGTTACACATGTGAATAAATTTTTAACTGTCTTGTGGTGCATCGTTACATCCCTAGATGAGGAATCATTACAGTTGATGGATGTATACAGAAAACCCCCAACAGACCCCAAAAAGGAACCCAAATTATTTTTGATAGATAAGCGTGTGCATGGTCTAATCATTCAGTTATATAAAAAACATGCAAACTAATTGCACAAAACATATTGAAGAAAAAATCTAAAGATTTAATTGACGTGCTGTTTGGAGGTGTATGTAAACTTCTGACAGCCATTATGTTGACTGTGACATTAGTATTATTTTGGGAGGTGGTTTTGGGTCTAGAACCCTGCATAAATGGACTAATAGAGAAATAATCAGTGTAGTGAGTGTACAGAAACACATTTTACACAATCATAAACAAACAAACATTTTATTTTGGAAAAAATGCGTTTTTATTATTAAAGAGTAAAACATGAAGGAACACGTTGACATTTTGGACAAACATAAAACCATTTCAGTAAACCACTACAAAAGGTCAAGTGTACAATATATACTGGGAGGGTGGGAGGTTGGTGCTGTTGGGCCCTTGAGCAAGGCCCTTAACCCTCAATTGCTTCGACTGTATACTGTCACAGTACTGTAAGTCGTTTTGTATAAAGGCGTCTGCGAAATGCCGAAAATGTAAATGTAAATGACAGGTGCACCTGCCAATGGTTAGGCTGTTTCTGGCATCTCCCCCTCGGACCACGTAGACGCCCGACCGGGCGATAGCACAGCTGAGATTCGAACCCTGAATATTTACATCTAAGCAGTAGATTGCTAGTGCACCACCCCGAATACACTGATATAAATAATATAAATACACATATTCTACTCATGAGCTTTGTGTAATGTTAGGAACCATCAACATTCCCATCAGGTATTAATAGCAGGAATGATTTAGAATGGTAGGAATCTAAACACCCCCAGTAGATTACCCATTTCCATGTCTAGTTTATGGTCACATCCTTAAAAATGAGTTTTAAAATCACTTAAATAACAGGCAAAATATTTCATTGAGTTATTCGTGTGATTTATGAAGAAACAAGGAATAATCCGTACATACATTTTTACTGCAGTGTTTAATATAAAGCTCTGACACCTGAGTACAGCAGACTCAGAAAAGTGCATCATTATGATAAAATATTGTTATAATATTATGATATCACACAGCTCTAAGCCCAACAAGTTCTTACATTGATGATCAGTTCTGTTATTCACAGTGTTGGGCTCAAAAATCTCATTTAGGATCACAGTGTAACTCAGATAGGAACTTGGTTTGGTGACAGATTGTGATAGGGACCCGAATTCTGCATGTCAAAGGTGAAGCTACACACACACACACACACACACACACACACACACACACACACACACACACTAACATCGATACACACTCAAGTAACCACCAGCTGCAAAGGGGCAACATGGCCCTCAACATAGACCCCCCTCTCATTCTAACATATGGAGTGTGTTGAGATACTGAAATATTACACACAACCCTGATGGGGTCAGTCCGGGGGTCCTAAACTTTTAGAGAAACCAGAGGTAACATAATCATTTCTGTCATATAAAATTACATTTAACATCATGAAGGTGAATTCAGATTCATATTGTGTATGTGGGTTTTATATAATTGCTTATTCAAAGAATAATAATATTATTTAAAGAATAAAATAAACATATAAGGGTTTTAATTAAATATACATTATTTACACATAAACGTGCTGATTGTTGCGTATAAACATTTTATAGCTTATTCTGAAGATTCAATAAACTCCAAATTTAAGAAACACATTAAATGGTTATTAAATAGGTAGATAAAATCGATCATTAAAAATAGTAAATAAATAAATAATCAGCGCAAAATTGTGAAGGTTTATTTACTAATTAAAGCCCCTTAGACCTGGATTATGTTCGCTTTCTATTAAAGGTGGAATGAAGGAATTATGGTCACAATTAAATAGAAAACAAGAAAAGAAATAAGGCTAAAATTTGAAAGCATTCGTATCTGGTTTATAACTATGTCCATTTCAAGCAACCGCTTTGTTCTGGTCAGGGGCGCGGAGGGGTTTTGTTCCACCGGGAAACACTGCATCCAAGGCAGCGACAATCAATTGCAGGGCTGACGGTGGTGGACTATCTGTAAATTTGCCTTTTTTACTTAATAAAAACCAAAATATCAGCAAGAATAATCCAGATCTAAAGAGGGTGAAATTAGTGAATGAATCTTGCCATTTTATTCATTTATTTTTACATAGAATTGATTTCATGCCCTTTTAATAAGCACTTAGTGTCCCTGCTTTCTGATTCTGAACCTCCAAACCACACTAAATAAACTAAACTAAATACTAAAATATTACGATGAATCAAAGATGATCGCTGAAGTGGAGATGAGGAGTTTAGTCGACTTTAATAATCCTCTGGTCTCATCTGCATCTGCACTCTCATACTGATCGATACCTTCTATTTACTGCGTCTGAGAGAGAGCCTGTGTGTGTGTGTGTGTGTGTGTGTGTGTGTTTGATTTACTTCAACCTGCAGGCCTACAATGTAATATCTATAGATTTGTTATTATTAGTGCAGTCTGTGCGTGCGCGTGTGCGCGCTTTGCGCGGTCACACATGCTTTAAAAATAAAATAAAATCAGATTAATGCGAATAAAATAATTTCTGTTTCTATTTTATGTTCGACACGAGTTCTAAATCCAGCTTAAATGGTCACAACATAGAGAGAGAAATGTAAACAAACAAACACGTGGAAAAAGGGATAACAATGAATCGATTTGTAATTAAGAGCAAATGGTGAAAAGCTGAAAATGAGGGGAAACTATTTAATAAAACACACATACAGTTTTAATGCTTTACTGTTTTTTATTTACTGTATACATTTCTTTAGAAATTCAGAAATTCATGAGTCTATTTTAGCTTCTATAACAGACTGGATGTGGTTATAATCTGCACCCGTGTTAAAGCGAACGTAATTATTTTACGGCCGGTTAAAATACATTAAGGATTTAATAATAAATATAAAACAACTATAATAAAATGCAATTATATAAAATTAGCCTTGATGTTAGTTTTTACATTCAGCCTTTAAACCGACAGAATTGTTATGAATTAATTAAAGATAAACTACAGGAAACACTCCTACAATTAATAAATCTTACAATAATGTCTAAATAAATAATAAATAAATGTATAAAAAATAATTATTGTGTTAAAAATCCTTATTTGTTATTTCTATACATTGTCCTTATTTACACTTAATTCACAAAGTCGCAAATAATAATAATGTAAAAAACCCGGGTTTGAAGCAGTAATAGTTTTATTTAGTCTAAACAAAATATATTTAAATGGTATAAAACAATATTTAAAAATGAAAACAAAACAACACAACAAATAATAACAATAATAATAAAAAATCATCCCAGCTTCAGCAGCTTTTAAATCGATTTACCGATCGATTATTAAAATAATCGGATTAGTCACGTGATTGATTAGGACGAGTTAAAACACACCGTATTAAATTAGGATTATTTATTACAAACTTATTTATAAAACAAAGAAAATCGAAACTTCAAGTCGATATAGTGATATGAATTCCATTGTTGCAAATGTTAGAATTATAATATAAATCTGCCTGTAATTATGTTTATTAAACCGATATAAATAATAATTATAAACTAAACAATAAACTACAACAAGAATAATAATAACTTTTTTTAAATAAATGTTTTTAAATAAAACTATTTAAACATAAAGAACAATTTGTGTTTTGTAATACAATAATTCGTTTTTTATGTGTAGAACTTAAGTCCCCAGCTAAACATAAATAAATAAATAAATAAATAAATAAATAAATAAATACACACATAAATAAATAATTAATTAATTAAATAAATAAATAAAATACTGGATCAGTGTTCAAGTTCAGGTTTGTTTGAAATCAGTATGAAACTAGAATTAATAGTTAGTCTGAAATAAATTAAATTAAAGCACAAACTTCATTCTGAAACTCAAAATTAATTTTTCACACCATCAAAACCATCAGATTATTTACATTTACATTTTGGGCATTTAGTATAAACGCTTTTATCCAAAGTAACTTACAATTATGAGTGAACACATTTTTTTTTAGCAATTGAGGGTTAAGGGCCTTGCTCAAGGGCTCAACAGTGGCAACCTGGTAGTGGTGAGGCTTGAACCGGCAACCTTCAGATTACTAGTCCAGTACCTTAACCACTGAGCTACAACTGTCCAATAAAACCATCAAAAACACCCAAAAATGAGAAAGAATTTAATAAATCATTTAAATCATTAAATCTGACCAGAATTCTTCAGTACACACAAACAATCGATCTGATAAAAACCTATAATCGGTGTGATATTATTATCGATGATTAATGGTGTGTGTATCTGCAGTGAATTGTGTAGGACTGATTTATATCACACACACAGCTCTCTTCCTGCACCACTTCCTGTTTAAAACGGAAATCAAATCTTTATATTTAATCATTATATTTAATATCTCTAGATTCAGTGAAGCTCTTTAGTCTGGAGACTTTCAGATGCTTATAGAACGATCATGAGGTGTCACACACACACACACACACACACACACACTTGCAAAGTATTTACATAGAATATAAGAAGCAAGAAGTGAACAAAGCAGCTTTTTTGTTTACACAAATTTGTACTGATGTATATTTAAAATGCACGTTAATACAAATCCTTATTGTACCTTCCAACTAACTAACGAACTAACTAACTATATATGTAATAAATGTATAACTCAGGGTATATGCAATATATCTAACTATGTATGCAATATATGTATAACTCAGGGTATATGCAATATATGTAACTATATATGCAATATATGTATAACTCAGGGTATATGCAATATATGTAACTATATATGCAATATATGTATAACTCAGGGTATATGCAATATATGTATAACTCAGGGTATATGCAATATATGTAACTATATATGCAATATATGTATAACTCAGGGTATATGCAATATATGTATAACTCAGGGTATATGCAATAAATGTATAACTCAGGGTATATGCAATATATGTATAACTCAGGGTATATGCAATATATGTATAACTCAGGGTATATGCAATAAATGTATAACTCAGGGTATATGCAATAAATGTATAACTCAGGGTATATGCAATAAATTTATAACTAAGGTATATGCAATATATGTATAACTCAGGGTATATGCAATATATGAACTCAGGGTATATGCAATATATGTATAACTCAGGGTATATGCAATAAATGTATAACTCAGGGTATATGCAATATATGTATAACTCAGGGTATATGCAATAAATGTATAACTCAGGGTATATGCAATATATGTATCTGTATAACTCAGGGTATATGCAATATATGTATAACTCAGGGTATATGCAATAAATGTATAACTCAGGGTATATGCAACATATGTATAACTCAGGGTATATGCAATAAATGTATAACTCAGGGTATATGCAATATATGTATATGTATAACTCAGGGTATATGCAATATATGTATAACTCAGGGTATATGCAATATATGTATAACTCAGGGTATATGCAATAAATGTAACTATATGTAATAACTTACGGTATATGCAATATATGTATAACTCAGAGTATATGCAATAAATGTAACTATATGTAATATATGTATAACTCAGGGTATATGCAATAAATGTAACTATATGTAATATATGTATAACTCAGGGTATATGCAATAAATGTAACTATATGTAATATGTATAACTCAGGGTATGCAATATATGTATAACTCAAGGTATATGCAATATATGTAACTTTACATGCAATATATGTATAACTCATATGCAATATATGTATAATTCAGGGTATATGCAATAAATGAACTATATATGTAATATATGTATAACTCAGGGTATATGCTATATATGTAGCTATGTATTTAATATATGTGTAACTCAGGGTATATGCAATACATGTAACTATATATGCAATATATGTATAATTCAAGGTATATGCAACATATGTAACTATACATGCAATATATGTATAACTCAGGGTGTGCAATATATGTATAACTCAGGGTATATGCAATATATGTGACTATATATGCAATATATGTATAACTCAGGGTATATGCAATATATGTATAACTCGGTATAGGCAATATATGTAACTATATATGCAACATATGTATCACTCAGGGTATTTGCAATATATGTATAATTCAGGGTATATGCAGTATATGTAATATATGTAACTATATGTCATTAATGTATAATATAATTATCTAACTAACTCATCAGACATGGTAATTTTATATCATTTTAAGGCTGAAGATTCAGCCAAAGATTTAAGAATCGTAGTTTTCACTAAGCTTTAATTCTACCGTTCACTTTAATATGCTCTATAAAGCTTTCAGCCTGTAATCCACGCATTTATTTGGTCTGCTGACCTACAGGTGAACCTCGAGGGTGCAGGTGAAAATACTGGACATGATGTATAAATATAGCCTGGTACAGCAGGGCAGGAGCACTAAAGTGGACATTAAAACTTTCTAAATGAACTTTAGGAGCTGATGCATGCACACCAGAGCAGAGCTTCTCTAAATGTCAGAGCAGGTTAGAACACAGTGCAGGGGTTTTTCTAAAGGTCAGACAGCACAACACAGCTACTGCTGGGACCATCAAATATCATCAAGTAGTGATGGAACTGTGCGTAATAATATACACAGAGGGGCAGAAATAATGTGTACACACTTTAATACGACCTCCTGATTTGTTTATGAGGGACCCTGAAGGATTGCTGTTTGTATAACTTTGTTATTATAACTTTTATGCAGGTTTTTCTTTTTTAAAAGTGTGTCCACATTCTTTTACCTCATTTATACATAATGTAGCAGGAGTAACTCAGGGGTTACTGTGACAGATCAAATAATTGTTTAATAATAATAATAATAATAATAATAATAATAATAATTATTATTATTATTATTATATAATGACGATGATAATGTTAATAATAATGATAATAATAATAATCATCATCACGACACAACTACAGCTATACACACAACCAACACAGTCTTGTTCCCTGGACTCTGACAACTCCAACACACACAACTACTTAGTGACTGTATTACTGGCATCTTTGCACAATATTGCATTTTTGCACCTTATTCTTTGTATAGCTCTGCTACTATATAAACGCTACACTGCTAATTGTATATCAGAATATGTTTTTTACTTTACTTATCACTTACTCAGTACCATGTACTGACCAACACTACACTTGTCTAGTCTTGTCTCCCTTAATTACTTTTTAGATGAGAAATGTAAATATCTGCAAATATTTGTATTTTTTGTAGGTCTTTCTGTATTTATTGTACTGTTGTTTATCTGCACTGTATATTTTATTGTCTTGCACTTTGTGTTCTGTGTTGCACCCTGGTCCTGGTCCTGGAGGAACGTGGTTTCGTATCAATATGTACTTGTATAGAGCTGACATGACAATAAAGCCTCTCTTCTTTACTCTTCTTGAACTAAAACTAAGACTACAAGAGTAAAATTGTCATTATTAAATGTTATTACATTTTAATTTCATGTTATTAGACAGTACCCAGTAGTAGCTGATTTGGGTTCGATAATAGTCTAGTAGTCTATATAAAATGTTCTATACATATATAAAAATCAAAGTATACTATTTGATCAGTGCTATTTAGGAGCTATTTTATCTATACCAGCATGCATTTTGGCTTGTTGACTTTGCTCGGGTTTTTATTAATAAATCTATTTTCGCATCCAGCTACAAACGTTCGACTTTTTGGACACGTTCAGTCTGGCTACTTCAATTTGACAACGTGAGCAGTGAATTATTTGTATTATATTTGAGGAATGTCGACAGCTGCATTAAATGCACAGTTTACATTTTTCAAGGGTTGCCAGATAATGTGTCAATGTCATATATTGTGTTAATGCGTAAATGTAGATGCAGCCCTCTTTTTCAGGCTTTTAGGGCTCTGTATTTTGGGTCGGTGCCAGAATCCCTGAGATCCTCTTGGCTCCAAGTCTACAAATCTCTGCAGGAAGCCCAAATGTCAGTGCATGCATCTGAACACCATTTCCTATCTCCTGTCTCTCTCTGCCTATCTGTCTATCTATCTTTTTTTTCTATCTGCCTCTCCGTCACCTTCCTCCACCCCAGCATCACCCGGAGATCTTTCTGCTGGATGATTTTATTTTACCTTATTCAGCTTTAACCCTCCGAATGTTGTGCACACGACACGAGTGCAAAGAATAAAATGCATCATCTGCAGGCATTGCACTCATCACAGATCAGAATCCGAAAAGCTTTCTTTTATTTAATCAGTCGTTTCTTCCACGGAGCGATGCTTCTTTCTGGCGCATCCTCCTCCTCCCCCTCCATGATGGGCGTTTCCGTGTTTCTCCACATCCGAACAGCGGGGGAAAGAAGCTCTGAAGATCCCTGCAGCATTTCCAGCGTTTAGAAATGTCCTAAATCCAGAGGACGAGCAGCGGGTCGGTTTCGGTGCTGTTAGGGTTTCGGGTTGTTGCTTATTCCTGTGCATGCGGGTCGCTCCTGATTCCTCGGTGCAGCTGCTGAAAAGAAAAGAAACGCGAGAGAGAGGAGAGAGAGAGAGAGTGTGTGTGTAATCAATATGCAAATCGCTTTCACTTGCAATCGAAATGATCGATCCGCGATCGCTGTCCTTTTTAGGCGAGGCGCGTGATGTCAGCGCCGCCGCGCGCACTCGCCTCGCGCCGGCCAAACAACCGGCCTCGTTTAAAACACAACAAAACATGCAAAACTATATTTATACAGCACAAATGCACCGCAGCTATTGAAATATTTATAATAATTTAATGCTTTATTTTATGAGGCAAACATTTCAGATTTTTGATGCACTTTAGAATTCGTTTTTTTTGTTGCAAAAATACGCACAAGCTGCATAACGAATAAGCACTGCATTCAAATTCATAAACCTAGCGTGAATTATAAACCTTTTTCATGCATTAAAAACAAAACAGGTTTTAAAAGCATGCACATGATATTTCGTTTTAAGACAAATGTCATCAGTATGTCCAGAATTTTTTGGACAGGGCGCAGTGCAGAGACGAACATGAGGACATATAAACATGAGGACATATAAAGGCCTAAAAAAGCGAAACAATCAAGCAAAAACAACCAATCAAACAGCATGAGCCAGAAACAGGCTATACATTCTGCTGCAGTGCTGCTGTTTTGATGGATTATTTGATTTTCACTGGGTCCTTGATGGGTTACCATCAAAATTACGCACAAGCTGCATAAAAATAAAGCAATGCATTGACGAATATTATAGACCCTTTTTTCATTCATTAAACATAACACAGGTTTTTGGAAGCACCTACGATTCCAAATGTCATCAGTGTATCCAGAAATTATTGGACAGGGCGCAGTGCAGAGACGAACATGAGGACATATAAAGGCCTAAAAAAGCAAATGAATCAAGCAAAAACAACCAATCAAACAGCATGAGCCAGAAACAGGCTATACATTCTGCTGCAGTGCTGCTGTTTTGAGGGATTATTGGGTTTCTAGTGGGTCCTTGATGGATTACGATCCTAAAGTGGCTTTATATTATTTACAACAATAACATATCTTTATATAAAGCTAGAAATCCTGCTGGAACTCAAAACCAGCATAAAAAACACAACACAGTTTTTTGGAAGCACCTACGATTCCAAATGTCATCAGTTTGTCCAGAAATGATTGGACAGGGCACATTGCAGAGACGAACATGAGGACATAAAGGCCTAAAAAACGCAAACCAATCAAACAGCATAAACCAGCATCAGAATAAATTCTGCTGCAGTGCTGCTGTTTTGATGGATTATTTGTTTTTTCCTGGGTCCTTGATGGATTACGATCCTAAAGTGGCTTTACATTATTTACAACAATAAAATATCTTCATATAGAGCTAAAAATCCTGCTGGAACTCAAAACCAGCAGTGACCAGTTAAACCAGTGAGCAAATACAGACACGTTAGACACATGTTATTTTATGATACATACAGTTCAGATTTTAAATGCACTGTAGATTTTTTTTGTGCAAAAATTACGCACAAGCTGCATAAAGATAAAGCAATGTGCACTGAGGAATATTATAAACCTTTTTCGTGCATTAAACACAACACAGGTTGCACACATCAGTATGTCCAAAAATTATTGCAGAGACGAACATGAGGACATAAAGGCCTAAAAAACGCAAACCAATCAAACAGCATAAATCAGAAACAGGCTAAATCCTGCTGCAGTGCTGCTGTTTGAGTATTTGGTTTCTACCGTGATGGATTACGATCCTAAAGTGGCTTTATATTATTTCCAACATTAAAATATCTTCATACAGAGCTAAAAATCCTGCTGGAACTCAAAACCAGCAGTGACCAGTTGCAGCTTGTGGCTCTGTACTGTGAACTGAGTAAATCCAGAAACGTTATACACACGTTATAGGACATAGAAAAGATATATAGCAAAACAAAGAACAAATTATTTATATAATTGTCTGTATTAATTAATAAACGCTGTAGTGAGAGATCAACGTTTATAAACAAATATGTGCTAAATGAAGAAATAGTATTAAAGCAAAAAAAAAAAAAAATCTAGAACAAAAACCTGGAGGAAAGATAACATATATCCAAAATGTAAACTGTTGAATAAACCATTAAGCATTTTTTGTGCAATTCGGTGTTAGTTTGCGTTAAATTGGCGCCTGACGCGCGGAATGATTAATAAACATTAATAATAAACATCCACATGATTTAATTAATCTTATAACGTTTTATCTACATGTTTAATTCAATATTAAGAGGATAATTTACAACTAAAAAGCTTTGAAAATTGATAATTTTCCTACAAAACCACTGGTGAAACAGTGCTTGGGAACACAGAACCAATCCCATCACGGTTTCTGTATCCAGCAGGAGAATCGTTCACCTCCCAGTTCACGACGCCGCATCGATTTTTGGGTGTTGAGTTTCCAGCCTGCTCGATAGAGGAACAGTGACGTCACTGGCCCAGTGCTTTCTGCATTTTTTTTTTACTCCATGAATGTATTTTTATGGGAAAACAGCGCAATTATTAAAGCCGTGATTGCAAAAAGATGTTCTGCTATTAACCAACGAGGCTTTAAAACGTTTTAAACTTATTTAGAGTTCAGATTTTATTCGATTTTGTTTACTCTCACATCAGACAAGAATTAAAACATAATCTCATGCACATGATAATGAAAATTGCGCGAATATAGACAATAGAAGGAAGATCTAAATAGCAAAATAAACAAAAATAGAAAAGATGCATATGTTTAAAATTGATTTCGATCAGTTTCTAATAAACATTCAGTAGTTGTAACCCATAATAAACTAGATCCTGGGTTGGTTCATCATTCATAGCTAAAATATTTATTTAAGACAGCCTATATAATAATATAATATAATATAATATAATATAATATAATATAATATAATATAATATAATATAATATAATATAATATAATATAATATAATATAATATAATATAATATAATATAATATAATATAAAATGTGGTTCTGTTTTATTTGCACAGCTTATAATTGCACACATAATGTCTATAACTGCACCTTTTAGGCTGACTCCTTTAGTTTTGTGTTTGTGTTAGATGTATATATGCTTATTTCTTATATTCTTATATATTTTTATATATTTTTATATCTTATCTTTGCATTAAATTACTTTTAATTGTTTTTTTTTACATTGACGTGTCGTTGTGTGATGATTGTGAACTCTGCTGTAACACTGCAATCAATATAGTAATCAGAATCAGAATCAGAATCAGAATCAGAATACTTTATTGATCCCCGAGGGGAAATTTCAGATGTTACAGTTGCTCAGATTGTATATATGTATTAAGAATATTAAAAGGTAAGAATATATTAAAAAGTAAAGTAAAGTAAAAATGCTCTTAAAATAAAGTGGCAAAACGCTCTTAAAATACACTTAAAACGCTCTTAAAATAAAGTGGCAGATGCAGTGGTGACATATATTGCACTATTTATGATACAACTATCATATTGCACGTATTGTAAGGTCTATTACTTAAGTGAGGAGTTGTAAAGTTTGATGGCCACAGGTAGGAATGACCTCCTGTGGCGCTCCGTGGTGCTTTTGGGTGGAATGAGTCTTTGACTGAACGTGCTTCTGCGTCTTTCCAGTGTGTTGTACAGCGGGTGAGAGGTATTGTCCATAATGGACTTCAGCTTAGACAGCATCCTCCTCTCTGACACTGTCGTCAGCGAGTCCAGCTCCACACCCACCACATCACTGGCCTTACGGATCAGTTTGTTCAGTCTGTTGGCATCTGCCACCTTCAGCCTGCTGCCCCAGCATGCAACTGCATAAAGGATAGCACTCGCCACCACAGACTCATAAAAGATCTTTAGCATAGTCCTGCAGATGTTGAAAGACCTTAGCCGTCTTAAAAAGTAGAGACGACTTTGGCCCTTCCTGTAGAGGGTTTCCGTGTTTTTACTCCAGTCCAGTTTATTGTCTATGTACACTCCCAGGTATTTGTAGTCCTCAACAGTGTCCACACTGACCCCATTGATGGACACAGGGGTCACCGGTGCCTTTTTTCTTCTCATGTCCACAACCAGCTCTTTTGTCTTTGTCACATTAAGCTGTAGATGGTTCAGCTCGCACCATGTGACAAAGTCCTTCACCGTAGCCCTGTACTCGTCCTCATCACCCTTGCTGATACATCCAACTATCGCTGAGTCATCAGAAAATTTCTGAAGGTGGCAGGTCTCAGTCCGATAGCTGAAGTCCGTGGTGTAGAGGGTGAAGAGGAAGGGAGAGAGAACAGTTCCCTGTGGTGTTCCGGTGTTGCTGATCACTCTGTCCGACACACCGTGCTGCAGGCGCACGTACTGAGGTATTGATCAATCAATCAATCAATCAATCAATCAATCAATCAATCAATATAACGCGAAAAAAACAACCAACCAATCAAACAGCATGGACCAGCATCCTGATATGGTTCAAGCTGCGGTGCTGCTGTTTTGCTGGATTATTTGATTTTACTGGGTCATTACGATCCTAAAGTGGCTTTATTGACTATACAACGATTAAATATTTTCTAATAGAGCTAAAAAAGACCCCGACTGGAACTTAAAACCAGTAATGAGACCACACAGCTTAAACCAGTAACACAGAATAAACAAGATTCACAAGATCCATGTAATTAACAGAGCATACATTCCTAAAACGACATGAATGAACCTTAAACAACTAAGCTAAATTATATTAAGTTATTTTTGGATGTAAGTAATGTGTGATTGCTTTAATAACGATTTTAAATCGACACTGAAGGCTGCAGGTTCTAATCCGCCATGAACACACAGACATTCACTGCAGGCTCAGGAGTCAGGACATGAAAACACCACCACAAAAACACACCCTGATTTATTCATCTAACAAACAAAACCTTTATGTCTAGTGTTTTATTATAAATGAACTAATTTTACTGCAGTTTACAAGTGTAAATATAATGAAGTGCAATGCTGATTATCCTCATGAATCCATAAGAATTGAATCCTCACAGAATTTCTAGATGCACATTAATTGATTCCTTCATAACCTACATTTATTTATTTAATTATGAATTTATTATTTGTTTGTTTGGTTGGTTTATGTATCCAGGACAGTCAACATGATGAAATAAATGTGCCAATATCATCCATCATCCACCAAACACAATAAACAGACAAACATTATTGACCCCCACAACCATCCCTCTTCCCCGCCCCCAAAAAACCTTTAATTCTGAGAAATTTTGATTTGCCACCTACACATCGGTGTAATTGTTAGCCTCAGCGGGGTAAAAAATCAAGCGTGACAGAGGTTGGGGTATCATTCTGCTAAATTACCTATTTTATTCATTTTAGCGAGCCATGAGGAAGTCCAGATCAGCTCCACTTAACTTCTGTTTCTCTGCATGCTTTGTTAGCCCCTTTTCATGCTGTTCTTCAATGGTCAGGACCCCCACAGGACCACCACAGAGCAGGTATTATTTGGGTGGTGGATCATTCTCAGCAATGCAGTGACACTGACATGGTGGTGGTGTGTTAGTGTGTGTTGTGCTGGTATGAGTAGATCAGACACCGTGTCCACTCACTGTCAACTCTATTAGACACTCCTACCTAGTTGGTCCACCTTGTAGATTTTGTTTGTTTGTTTGTTTATTAGGATTTTAACGTCATGTTTTACACTTTGGTTACATTCATGACAGGAACGGTAGTTACTCATTACACAAGATTCATCAGTTCACAAGATTATATTGAACACAGTCATGGACAATTTAGTATCTCCAATTCACCTTACTTGCACGTCTTTGGACTGTGGGAGGAAACCGGAGTACCCGGAGTAAACCCACGCAGGCACGGGGAGAACATGCAAACTCCACACAGAAAGGACCCGGACCACCCCACCTGGGAATCGAACCCAGGACCTTCTTGCTGTGAGGCGACAGTGCTACCCACTTAGCCACCATGCCGCCCACCTTGTAGATGTAAAGTCAGAGACGATCGCTCATCTATTGCTGCTGTTTGAGTCGGTCATCTTCTAGACCTTCATCAGTGGTCACAGGATGCTGCCCACATGGCGCTGTTGACTGGATATGTTTTTGGTTGGTGGACTATTCTCAGTCCAGCAGTGACAGTGAGGTGTTTAAAAACTCCAGCAGCGCTGCTGTGTCTGATCCACTCATACCAGCACAACACACACTAACACACCACCACCATGTCAGTGTCACTGCAGTGCTGAGAATGATCCACCACCTAAATAATACCTGCTCTGTGGTGGTCCTGTGGGGGTCCTGACCATTGAACAACAGGGTGAAAGGGGGTAACAAAGCATGTAGAGAAACAGATGGACTACAGTCAGTAATTGTAGAACTACGAAATGCTTCTATATGGTAAGTGGAGCTGATAACATGGACAGTGAGTGTGGAAGCAGTGAGGTGGTTTTAATGTTATGGCTGATCAGTGTATGTGTGTATATGATGTATATAAGTGCATATAACAAAGCCACAGTTTGTAGTCTGTAGTTCACCCTGTATTTCGGATGCTAATGCTTCTCTTTAGTAAAGATAAGAATATTTTTCAATCAAACCTGCACTGGATTGAATCAAACCTCAGCCCCGGTTCAGATCAGATCCGTCTCTGTAATCCGAGGCTGAGGACAGAGGTGCTTTTCCTGTCCGAGAGCTTTTTCCTGTCAGAAATTCAGTCTGATGGAAACCTGCGTGATATCATTAGAGTTCTGTACTGAACACGGAGAGGAGTTTACAGGAGGAGCTAATGCACATCTACAGAGCAAAGAATCAAGAAAAATGAAAGCTAACGCCTTATTTCTTTCCATTTTCCTCATTTGAGGCCATCTGCTCTGTGAGGGGTTAAGGGTCGCTGACCCTCAGGACAACACGGGTTCAGATGGTGCAGGGGGCGGCGAGGAGATCACGGTCACATTTAATAATTCGGCAATAGGATTTCCTACAGGCTTTGTTTTGTTTAAAGCAAACTCATCAGTATGTATGGATCATAAATCTTCCTTCTATTGATATGCATACATCACCACTGCTAACTAGCGGCTACTTCAGCTACAATTACGGCTAACGAGTGCATAAAATGAGCATCCAAAGACTCACATTGGAAGCAGAATGGTTTAGACCAAAAAACTCATTGAGTGCTACCCTGTTGTTTGCCTGAAATCTCGTGATCTCTCTACACAGATGCATTTCCCATCATCCTACACTCCCGAAAAGAGGGCGTGTCTAAATTCTAAGATCCCTTAAAATGCTCCTACTGAGGCGCCTTAATTCTGAGTGATGATCTGACTGAATAACAAGGGAGCGTCCGACGCTATTTGTCTGTCTGTCTAAATGCCCGCCCGTCCGTTTGTCCGTTCATCCGTCTGTCTGTCTGTCTGTCTATTATCTGTCTGTCTGTCTGTCTGTCTGTCTGTCTGTCTGTCTGTCTGTCTGTCTGTCTGTCATATATTTGTTTGTCTATCTATCTATCTATCTATCTATCTATCTATCTATCTATCTATCTATCTATCTATCTATCTATCTATCTATCTATCTATCTATCTATCTATCTATCTATCTATCTATCTATCTATTTGTCTATATGTCTGTCTGTCTATCCATCTATTTGTCTGTCTGTCTGTCTGTCTGTCTGTCTGTCTGTCTGTCTGTCTGTCTATCTATCTATTTGTCTGTCTATGCATCTATCGTGTGTGTGTGTGTGTGTTTGTACCTCACCAGACCACCTCAGGGTCCTTCAGGGCCCGTTTTGGGTTTCTGGGTACAGACTCAGACCGCAGAACATGGTGCACTGACACCGTGCCCCCCTGTACAAGCCACACTGCGGTTTCCCAGCACACCAGGACGTGCTGATAAACAGAGTGCTTAACCATGCTAATCTCAGAGCATCCATTATTAATTCGGCCCAGGCACCTCGCCGTCTCCCGCTGCTGCCTCTGGTTTAGAAAAAACGCCTGCAGAAAGCGGGAAACCAGAGGCTGAATGTCAGACGTCTCCCCGCGCCCTCTTTAAGGGGACGTGAGACGATGTAGTGACACCGGTGTTTTCAGGAGCGTCTAATAGGCGGCTTTTGGGAAAAAGAAGATTCATGCTGACAATGACGTTATTATAGTTCTGTACTATTTGTAGCATGTAGTAAAATACGCTAGCCCACTACTGCTGAGATACAGGGATCTGCTGTGATGTCCGAAAGAAGGGGGGTGGCGGAAGAACAGCCTAGCCATGGAGATGTGCACTTGTCAGTGTGCTCACAGTGTAGGTCCCAAGCCTGGATAGAAATGTGAGGGTCTGACGTAAAAACTGAGACAAATTCTAAATATTGGCTGTGTTTTAATTATACTTTTGAAAGCGCCCATTTCATGTCTTTTATTATTATTATTATTTAATTATTCTGATACAAAATTTGCACAATTGATGTTGATATTGTTATTATTATTATTGTTGTTGTGTTGTAGTAGTAGTAGTAGTAGTTATTATTATTATTATTATTATTATCATTATTATTATTATTATTATTATCATCATTATTATTATTATTATTATTATTATCATCATCATTATTATTATTATCAAAATTATTATTATATTATTATTATTATCATTATTATTGTTATTATTATTATTGTTGTTATTATAATTGTATTATTATTATTATTATTATCATCATTATTATTATTATTATTATCATTATTATTATTGTTTTTATTATCATCATTATTATTATTGTTATTATTATTATTATTGTATTCACGTGTTTCAGCCAGAAATATGCTAACAGGTGTAATAAATCAATTATATCAAGGTAATGTCATGCTTCCAGCATTGCAGCAACAGTTTAGGGAAGGTCCTTTCCTGTTCCAGCACAGAGAAAAGCTCGGTTTAAACCTCAGCCCCACTCAACAGCTCTGGAATGAACCGGAACATCAACATCAGTGCCCAGCAACTGACTAAATGGGCACAAATTCCCACACACAGATATACTTTAAAGTCTTGTGAGAAGCTTCTCAGAGGGGTGGATGCTGTTCTTTGTTTTTTAATGCTGCACCATACAGAGATACTGAAGCAATAAACTAATGCACACTTGTGAGATTCACGTCTGTACGAGCAAACATTTGCTGTCTTTAAAAGACATTTAGCGTTAAGCCGTGGTTTTCTAGCCTGTGTCGTGTGGAATATAATCAATAGTGATCCACTGGGATTTAGGGGGGATTTTAAAGCACTGTATGTTCAGTAATGAGCCAATAGCACTAATTCCTCACCCTACGCACTTCATAATACTGTCCATTACTAACTGTGAGCCAATCACAGTATCAATATCCCTTCAGATCAGACACACCACCAGCAGTGCAGAAATCCTGTGTTCATCTCTAATGCTCTGTATTTATATATCGACGTATCGGCCTGATCTGCAAACGTCTCCGAAGCATCAGAAGCTCTTATTTCATATCAGAAGTAGCGCTTACATTCACGCACGGAGCGGAGAGGCATTTGGGATGCAGCCACGGGTCGAATCACACCCGTTGCCCATCCAGCCGAGGCACGCTGATGAATAGTAAATTACTTATTGATCCGGCTCAGCTGTGGTGCACGTCGTGTAGTCCGCACCGTTCCTTTCTCGTGTTAGCAGGATGTGGTGAAGGGGTGAGAATGACAACGCCGAGAGCGCGGACGTCTCCTAAAACAAGACCAATACCTTTTAATACGAGGACTATCATTTCACCTGATTATAGCAATAAGAGCCATGAATGATGACGCAGGACGTGCAGATTGGTTCATTTTTACTCATTTCGAGGGCTTCAAACCTCAAACCTTCAGCAGAGTTTAAATATCGGACTGTTTGTCACTGATAATGAGGTCCGGTTCACCTTCAGCTGCACAACTAATGGATTTGTACATCCAACCGGCCAGAAATGAGACGCAGCAATTCATTACAGAATCATGTGGTTTTAATACTGATCATGTGACCACAACTCACTCACTCACTCACTCACTGTCTTAACCGCTTATCCAATCAGCTTTTCAATGGGTGCAAGGCACACAGTAACACCCTGGACGGGGCGCCAGTCCATTGCAGGGCAGACACACACACACACGCACACACACACACACACACACACACACATTCACCTATAGGGCAATTCAGTGTCTCCAATTAACCTGACTGCATGTTTTTGGACTGTCGGAGGAAACCAGAGCTCCCGGAGGAAAACCCACACAGACACGGGATCTTTCTTTCTTTCTTTCTTTCTTTCTTTCTTTCTTTCTTTCTTTCTTTCTTTCTTTCTTTCTTTCTTTCTTTCTGTCTGTCTGTCTGTCTGTCTGTCTCTCTGTCTGTCTGTCTTTCTTTCTTTCTGTCTGACTGTCTGTCTGTCTGTCTTTCTTTCTTTCTTTCTTTCTTTCTTTCTGTCTGTCTGTCTGTCTGTCTGTCTGTCTCTCTGTCTGTCTGTCTTTCTTTCTGTCTGACTGTCTGTCTGTCTTTCTTTCTTTCTTTCTTTCTTTCTTTCTTTCTTTCTTTCTTTCTTTCTTTCTTTCTTTCTTTCTGTCTGTCTTTCTGTCTGTCTGTCTTTCTGTGTCTTTCTTTTTTACTTTCTTTCTTTCTGTCTGTCTGTCTGCTTTTATGTCTTTCTTTCTTTCTTTCTTTCTTTCTTTCTTTCTTTCTTTCTTTCTTTCTTTCTTTCTGTCTTTCTGTCTGTCTGTCTGTCTGTCTGTCTGTCTGTCTGTCTGTCTCTCTCTCTCTCTCTCTCTCTCTTTGAGCGGAAGTGAGTGTGAGCGGAGGGCTGTGTGTGTGTGTGAGAGCGTCGCTGCTGCGTTTGTTTGAGTGAGTCTTTCTTACTTTTTTTCGCTCTCTATGCTGCTTTTCTGGTTGCTGGTTTATATAGTAGTGTTAGTGTTATTGTAGGAGTGTAGTTGTAGTTAGGGGGGAGCGGGAGGTTTTTTGTTTATATCCGCCGGTTGCCGGTTTTTTGGCCGGTCGCCATGGCGGCGGGGGGGAAAACTAAGTATGAGCAGCTCACTCGAAAACATGCGATTAAACTCGCACCTGAGATAAGGTGCTCTGTAGAGGACTGTGTTTTGGCCGTGGGTGATGTGGTGGAGTGCAGCAGTGTTTTAGCTGCGGCCAGAATGAATAAAGGAGTTGTTATTTTTCTGGACAGTGTTGAAAAAGTTAACACGGTAATTACGACTGGTGTTGTGATTCAAGGAACATTTACGCCTGTAATGCCCCTAGATTACCCCGCTAAAAAGATCACTTTGTCCAATGTCCCACCCTTTATGACTGATGAGGTGTTAATTGCAGAACTTTCCCGTTTTGGCCAAGTCATGTCACCAGTGAAAATGATTTATTTTGGTGGTAAAAGTCCTCGTGCACGTCATGTTGTCTGTTATAGACGACAAGTTTATATGGTTTTGAAAAACGGCACAGAGGACCTGAACGTGAACTTTAAATTCAAAATCAATGGCTTTGACTATGTTATTTATGCTACCACTGACCACATGAAATGTTTTGGGTGTGGGCAGGAGGGGCATTTAAGGCGCTCCTGTCCTTTGGAGACAGGTGAGGGCACGTCACGAGCCACAGGCTCTTCATCTCCTGGAGATGGGGGGCACTCAGCTGATACAGGTGCAGGAGTAGAGGCTGTTCCTGAGCCTAATGCAGCTGGGGGTCCTGGTGGAGAGGTTGAGCCTGGTGGTGCAGGAGAGGCTGGGTTAGATTCTGGGGCTAAAGTCACAGAGGGGACTAGTGCTTCTGATAGGCAGGTACAGGTTGAAGAGGGGGGTGCAGTATCTAACACAGCTAGTCAGGAGAATTCTAGACCCAATCTCCCTGAAACTGTAGCTGCTGCTAGTCAGGAGGACAAGGTTAGTAATGCTGGGTTAGTGGAGGGAGGAAATATGGAGATTGATGCCATAACTGATGAAGCACTCTTTAGGGTGCCAGGAAAAAGGAAACTGAAGCGGGCTAGAACCGGGAGAAGTGATGGGAGAGCACAGGGACTTTCCAGGGGTGAAAAGCGCAAAGATACACTGGATAATGATTCAGGTACTTTAGAGGACTCTGACAGTGACATGTCAGAGCTAGGAAGTCAGTCAGGTTCACGAGAGGCTTACACCTTTGCAAAGATAAAAACGTTCCTTAACAAAACTAAGAATGTAAAAGGTGTGATAATTGAGGATTATTTTCCTGACCTCAAATTGTTTATTCAGTCAGTTCGGCCATTGATGAAGAGTAAAGGTGAAGAACGGTTCAGTAAGCAGGAGATTTACAGGTTGAATAAACTGTTGCTTAAACTGAAATTGGAGCTTAACAATGTTGATGGTTTTGAGACAACCTAGCTTCTTTCTGTTTCTCACCTTGTTGTGGCTCATACTGCTACCTTTCTTATTTTCTTTTATGAGTAAAATAAAGGTGGGGTCTTTAAATCTAAATGGGGCTCGCAACATACAGAAAAGAGCAATGGTATATGAATTAGCAAAGCAGAAGGGTATTGATATTTTATTTGTTCAAGAAACACATAGTGATCTTGTCAATGAGGTTGACTGGAGAAAAGAATGGGATGGGGAGATTGTTTTTAGCCATCTGACTTCAACTTCAGGGGGGGTGGCTATTCTGTTTGCAAAAAAATTTCTTCCAATGTCTTTTGAAGTAGAACATGTGGTGCAAGGAAGGTGCTTGATGGTTCTTGCCAAATTTGATAAATTTAAACTGGTTTTGTGCAATGTGTATGCTCCTACTCTTGGTCTTGATAGGGTTCTCTTTATGAACACTGTTAATGATGCTTTGCATAATATTTGTTCTGAAGATTTTTTGTTTATGGGGGGGGATTTCAATTGCACTGAGGATGATGTTTTAGATAGAAATCATACTGAACCTCATGCTGCATCACAGCGAATTCTTAGAGAGTCTCTGAAAGCATATAGCTTGTGTGATGTGTGGAGAGTCTTGAATAAGACTCTGAGGCAGTATACTTGGGCAAAGGTGAGGGATGGTTTTGTGTCTCTAGCCAGATTGGACCGCTTCTATTCTTTTAAACACCACCTTAATGTTTTTAAAAGTTGTGATATCACACCGGTTGGTTTTTCAGATCATAGCTTGGTTTTATGTTCTGTCTTTATTGCTAATATTAAATGTAAGAGTGCTTACTGGCACTTTAATGTATCTTTGCTGTCTGACTCTAATTTTAGGAAAGTCTTTGAGACGTATTGGAATAATTTTAAAATGCAAAAGCAGTATTTTCAGAGTTTACGTGAATGGTGGGATTGTGGGAAGGTAAACATAAGACAGCTCTGTCAGCAGTACACTTTTAACGTCTCAAGGTACATCACTCAGTCAATAAAGTCACTTGAGGCTGAAATTATTGAAATACAGCGACAACTGGAGTTTACTGGAGATCAGGGTCGGGCTGCAGTCCTGGAGTCCAGGACATCAGCCCTTAAGGACCTGTTGGGCGTCAGGGCACAGGGGGCCTTGGTCCGATCGCGTTTTCAAAATCTAACGCAGATGGATGCTCCATCTCAGTTCTTTTTCAGCCTTGAAAAAAAGAATGGACAGAGCCGCTTTATTCATGCCCTGCGCTCGGAGGATGGACAAGATCTAACAGAGCCAGTTGAGATCAGGAAACGGGCTGTGCGGTTCTATTCAGAACTGTACAAAAGTGAGTACAAGCCGGATGCAGAGCTGGCTAATGGTTTCTTTGATGGAATGCCCAAGATCTCTAGAAACTCTAGAGTGGCTCTTGAAAGGCCGGTAGAAGAACATGAGCTATATGCAGCTCTACAGGGCATGAAGGGTGGAACCACCCCAGGCATAGATGGCATACCTGTAGAATTTTACAAGGTCTTCTGGACTGAGCTTGGTGCCGATCTGTTAGCTGTCCTTAATGAGAGCCTGGATGAGGGCTGCTTACCTTTGAGCTGCAGACGGGCAATTATCACCTTGTTACCTAAAAAGGGCAACTTACAGGAGATTAAGAACTGGAGACCAGTGAGTCTCTTGTGCACTGATCTTAAGGTTTTCTCAAAGTGCCTGGCTAATAGGTTAAAGAATGTGATGGGGCAGGTCATACATTATGACCAGACCTACTGTGTGCCTGGTAGATCCATTAGGGACAATGTTTTCTTGGTGCGTGATGTTTTGGACATTTCCAGGATTCGTGGGCTTGATTTTGGTCTCATTTCCCTAGACCAAGAAAAAGCTTTCGATAGAGTTGAACACCAGTATTTGTGGCAGACATTAGAAGTCCTGGGCTTTGGCCCTGATTTTCTTAAAATGTTAAAAGTGTTGTATCAGGATGTTGAAAGTGTTTTAAAGATTAATGGGGGTTTGAGTGCACCATTTAAAGCTTGTCGTGGCATACGCCAGGGGTGTGCGCTCTCTGGGATGCTATATGCCTTGGCCATTGAGCCACTGCTTAATAAACTCCGCTCTAATATCGTTGGCTTAGATTTGGGACGGGGTGGACTATCTAGGCTTCAACTTTCGGCTTATGCAGATGACATTATAATAATTATAAGTGAACAATCAGATGTTGACAAACTGGTTGATATTGTGCAGGACTTTGGGTGTTTATCTGCAGCCAAAGTAAACTGGGAAAAGAGCGAAGCTTTAGCAGTGGGGCAGTGGCCTGGGGGCTTACTGCAGCTACCAAGCAACATGGCCTGGAAAAGAGGGGGGCTGAAATATTTGGGTATATTTTTAGGAGATGACTTGTTTCAGCAGAAAAACTGGGAGGGTACATTGGAGAGAATGACAGGCCGCCTGAAGAAATGGAAGTGGATCCATGGACAATTATCTTTTAGAGGAAGAGTGCTTGTAATCAACAATTTAGTTGCCTCAATGCTTTGGCACAGACTGTCTTGTGTAGAACCTCCTATTGGATTATTAGCACGTTTGCAAACATGTCTGGTGGATTTTTTTTGGGACCGTCTCCACTGGGTCCCACAGAGTGTGCTTTACCTGCCCAGGGAGGAGGGGGGGCAAGGACTCATCCACCTTTCCAGCAGAATGGCTACTTTTCGTCTGGAGTTCCTGCAGAAATATCTGACTGGTAATACGGACCTAGTTTGGAGGGAAGTGGCTAACAGTATTCTACACACTGTTGATGGACTGGGGCTGGATACAGCATTGTTTTTTATGGATTATAAACTATTACACCTGAATGGATTATCTCTTTTTTATCGTGGAATTTTTAAGTTTTGGTCTCTTTTTAAACACTGTCGACTGGAACAGAACTCTCTCTACTGGCTGCTGGAGGAGCCTCTGATCAAAGGGGCTCGTTTAGATGTGTCGGCTGAAGGGACCCTTGGTCTTTCACACAGACTCTGTGCCTCAAAAACAGTTAAACTACAGAACTTGGTGGATGTGGCAGGACCGGACCTCAGTAATAATCATGCTGTTGCCTCACTGTTAGGGCAGAGGTCTTCACGGCATGCCAAGATCTTCCTGGACTTATTGAGTGGCAGGCTGTCTTTAGAGGACAAGTCCCTCCTGCAGGATTATGGGAGAGGGAACTTAACACCAGATAAAAAGGACCCTTTTCCAAAGACTGGTATAACACCTAACCTTGAAGGTGTGTCGGGTCCTTTATTGTCTGTTTCAGATTGCCAGGACTTGGACCTCCTCACTGTGTCAGGCCAGGTTTTATACAAATGTTGTGTGAAAGTTTTTAATAAGTCAGTACTCAATGGAAGGCCTGACACAGCGTGGAGGGACAAGCTTGGAGTGGGTTTGGACAAACAGCCAGTGTGGAGGGTATTGTACAAGCCCCCTCTCACAAAGAGATCGGGCGATCTGCAGTGGAGAATTCTGCATGGTGTTATAGCTGTTAACGCTTTTGTTTCAGTTATTAATCCAGAGGTCAGTGCTTTGTGTGTTTTCTGTGGTCTCAGAGAGACAGTTTTTCATTGTTTTTTAGAATGTCGGAGGCTAAAACCCCTTTTTGACACACTTGGTTTGATCTATCAGAGGGTTGGGGTTGATTTTAACCCTATTGTTTTTATATTTGGGGCTGGATATAGTAAAAAAAAAAGAGTTAAGTGGCAGTTGCTTAACTTTTTATCTGGCCAGGCAAAACTGGCTGTATATAACTCTAGAAAAAACAAAATGGAGGATAGATCAGGCCAAGAGGTGTTGCCATTGTTTCTAGCTCATGTAGAGTCCAGGATCCGTTTTGAGTTTGGCTTTCATAAGCTCATGAATACCATTGAGATTTTTGAAATAGAATGGTGTTACAAGGATATTTTGTGTAGTGTGGAGGAAGGAAAGCTAGCCTTGGCCAGCCCCTGGAACTGAGTGTGTAAAAGGTTTTTTTACTGTCTTTGTCTTTAAGTGTCTTAAGTTATTGTATTGTGTGTTTAAATTGTGCTTTTTTGTGCAATAATTGAATAAAGTTGTTTTTTAAAAATCAAAAAAAAAATCTCTCTCTCTCTCTCTCTCTCTGAGCGGAAGTGAGTGAGCGCGTGTGTGCGTGCGTGAGTGAGTGGAGCTGAGTGTGAGCGTTCTCTACTGCTGCAGTTTGAGTGAGTTTCTAACTTTTCTATTTCTTTCTGTGCTGTGCTAGATTGTTTATAAAGTTGTTTCAGTATTAGTGGAGGTGTGGGGTTGTAGTTAGAGGGGGGAGGGGTGTTTTTGTTTATACTCGCCGGGTGCCGGCGTTTTTTACCGGTCGCCATGGCGGCGGTAGATAAAGCTAAGTTGGAGAAGCTCAGTCGCCGTCATGGGATTAGACTCGCACCTGAGATGAGGTGCTCAGTGGAGGACTGTGTTTTGGCTGTGGGAGATGTAGTTGACTGTAGCAGTGTTTTGGCTGCATCTAGGATGAATGGTGCAGTTGTTATTTTTCTGGACAGTGTAGAGAAAGTAAACTCTGTGGTACAGACCGGTGTTGTGATTAAGGACACGTTTACACCTGTAATGCCCCTCGTTAGACCTGCTAAAAGAATAACTATTTCAAATGTTCCACCATTCATGTCTGATGAAGCACTGATTGTAGAACTCTCACGTTATGGTCAAGTTATGTCTACCATAAAAATGATCCACTACGGTGGAAAAAGTCAACGTTCACGGCATGTTGTCTGTTATAGACGGCAGGTATACATGGTTTTGAAGAGTGGCGTTGAAGATCTGAACATTGCTTGCAAATTCAAAATTGATGGTTTTGATTATGTTGTTTTTGCCACTTCTGACAACATGAAGTGTTTTGGGTGTGGGCAAGAGGGGCATTTGAGGCGTTCGTGTCCTTTTGAGGCAAGTAAAGGTACATCACGGGCCTCAGATTCTGCACCTGACGGGGGAGGTGTAAACCACACGGGTGGTGCAGACGCTGGACCTGGGAGTGCTGGAACTGGGGAACATGGGGAGAATGTTGGGTCTAGTGCAGAAGGGGACAGGGTTGAAAGTGTGGATGAGAACACTGTCTCAGGCACACAGACTCAGGTTAGGGAGGATGATGCTGTGGCTGGGCCTGGTGGCGCTGGGGACATTGGTGTGGACAGTAAAAATGATGTGCAGGAAGGCTCAGGGTCTCAAGGGGACTCAGCTACTATTGTAGCTGAAGGTGGTGCTGCAGCTATTAATACTGCAGAATATAGTTTGGATGGGGAGGACATGGAGACTGACTCCGTGGTAGAGGAGACACTTTTCAGAGTTCCTTCTGGAAAGCGAAAATTGAAAACAAAGTGGACTAAAGATGGGGAAAAGAAAGGGAAAACACAGAAGGCAGGTGGGCAGAAGAGTGAGCAGCAGAAGGAGGTTCTTGGTTCTGGTACCCCTGATGACACTGACAGTGATCTGTCTGATGTTAAAAGTCAGAGGAGCTGTCGAAGTGCATACATGTTCGACAAGATTAGGTCTTTTTTGACAAAAACAAAAAACATGAAAGGTGTAGTTGTTGAGGAGTTCTTTCCTGACAGGAAATTATTCATAGACTCTGTCCGGGCTCTTATGAGAAATGAAGGGGAGGACCAGTTTACTGTGCAGGAAATTTATCGATTAAAAAAAATTGTTCCAAAATTGAAATTAGGACTGAAGAATGAAGATGGTTATGAAACCTCTTAGCTTTAGCTTTTTTTTGTTTCTACTGTTCCTCTTTTCTTCACTCATGAGCAGGATAAGGGTGGGCTCTTTAAATCTAAATGGGGCACGGAACAGCTATAAAAGAGCTTTGTTATATGAATTGATCAGACAGAAGGGGATTGACATCATGCTAGTCCAAGAAACACACAGTGATGATGATAATGAAGTTGAATGGAAAAAGGAATGGGAAGGTGAAGTTCTCCTCAGTCATTTGAGTTCTACCAGAGGTGGGGTGGCTGTTCTCTTCTCTAAAAATCTCAGGACAACATCTTGTGATATTGAGCAGGTGATGAATGGCAGGTGCATGATTGTACGAGCACAACTTGAACATTTTAAAGTTGTTATTTTTAATGTTTATGCTCCCACGACTGGTGTTGACAGGGTGGCCTTCTTACGTACTGTTAGTACAGCTCTGCAGAACTGCAGCACTGATGACTACCTGTTTGTGGGGGGTGATTTTAATTGTACTGAAGATGACACCATGGACCGTAATCACACTGAACCACATGCTGCATCTCAGCGTACCCTTTGTGAGCTAATTAGAGCTCGTGAGTTATATGATGTATGGAGGGGTTTTAATCAGAATACAAGACAATACACATGGGCCCATGCAAGGGATGGTTTTATGTCACTGGCTAGATTGGATCGGATTTATTGTTTTAAGCACCAGCTTAGCATTGTTAAGGGTTGTATGATTGCACCTGTTGGGTTTTCTGACCATAGCTTGATTTTATGTTCGGCTTTTATTGCTAACATTAGGCCTAAAAGTGCTTACTGGCATTTTAATACCTCCCTGTTAAGTGACATGAATTTTAAACGTGTTTTTTCAGTTTTTTGGAATGCTTTCAAAATAAGGAAGGGTCAGTTCTGTAACCTGCGTGAGTGGTGGGATTATGGCAAGGTTGAAATACAGCAACTTTGTAAACAGTATACTTTCAATATGTCACAGTATATTGCCAAATCAATGAAAACATTAGAACATGAGATAGTTCAGTTGCAATGCCTTATAGATACAACTAGAGACCAAAGTCATGTCACAACTCTTAGATCAAAAACTTCTGCTCTTAGAGATCTTTTGGGCATCAGGGCACAGGGGGCTCTGGTCCGATCGCGTTATCAGAGCTTGTCACAGATGGATGCCCCATCCAAGTTTTTCTTCAGTCTGGAAAAAAAGAATGGTCAGAGTCGTGTCATTCACTCTCTGCGCTCTGAGGAAGGACTAGAGCTGACAGAGCCCGCTGAGATAAGGAAGAGAGCTGTACGGTTCTACAGCGAATTGTACAGAGGTGAGCATGTGGATCATGGAGAACTGGCCTCTGGTTTTTATTCAGGTTTACCTAGGGTTTCTGAGCGCTCATGTGCAGAGCTGGAACGGCCTCTGTGCAAGCAGGAGCTGTATGCTGCCCTGCAGGACATGAAGGGTGGTACTGTCCCAGGTATCGACGGCCTTCCTGTGGAATTTTATAAGGCCTTTTGGACAGAGCTGGGGACCGATCTGCTAGCTGTTCTCAATGAGAGTTTGGATGATGGTTCCCTGCCATTAAGTTGCAGGAGGGCTGTTGTCACCCTTCTGCCTAAGGCGGGTAACCTGCAAGACATAAAGAACTGGAGGCCAGTGAGTCTCCTGTGCACTGATCTGAAAGTGTTTTCCAAGACTCTGGCTAATAGACTGAAAAATGTGATGGGGCAGGTCATTCATCTAGACCAGACCTACTGTGTGCCTGGTAGGTCCATTAGAGACAACATTCACCTAATTAGAGGTGCTTTGGAAATCTCTAAGATTTTGGGGTTTGACTTGGGTCTCATTTCTATCGATCAAGAGAAGGCATTTGATAGAATTGAACATCAGTATCTTTGGCATACTCTTGAAGCTTTTGGCTTTGGCCCAGTTTTCATGGGCATGGTTAAGGTAATGTACCAAAATATTGAAAGTTTGCTGAAAATTAATGGGGGCTTAAGTGCTCCATTTCAGGCTGGTCGTGGTATACGTCAAGGATGTGCCTTGTCAGGCATGTTATACTCTCTTGCCATTGAACCAATGCTGAATAAAATTCGCACACAGAGTGAAGGGGTAGTTCTAAGTAAAAGTGATTTGTATCGGCATCACCTATCTGCTTATGCAGATGATGTGATGATTATGGTAAATGGACAGCAAGATGTTGATAGATTGGTTGCCATTGTATGGGACTTTGAACTTATTTCATCGGCAAGGGTCAACTGGGGAAAAAGTGAGGCTTTAGCAGTGGGTCACTGGGCAAAAGGGTTGCCAGTTTTACCTGGTGGTCTGTTATGGAAGACTGGGGGGATAAAGTATCTGGGTGTGTATCTTGGGGATGAAGTCACACAGCTTAAAAACTGGGATGGTGTGGTGGAGAAAATGGCTGGTCGTTTAGCACGGTGGAAATGGATTCACGGACAGCTATCCTTTAGGGGGAGAGTACTAGTTGTCAACAATTTGGTGGCTTCAGTACTGTGGCACCGGCTGTCCTGTGTTGATCCCCCAGTTGGACTACTGTCGCGGCTGCAAACCATATTAGTGGATTTTTTTTGGGACCGGCTTCATTGGGTTCCTCAAGCTGTGCTCTTTCTCCCAAAGGAAGAGGGAGGACAAGGCCTAGTGCATCTTGCGAGTAGACTGGCAACTTTTCGTATGCAGTTTGTGCAGGATTTCCTGACTGGGCCTGCTGATCTGGTGTGGCGAAGGGTCACTTGTTCTATTCTGCACAGGGTGGATGGCCTGGGACTGGACATTGCTTTGTTTTTAATGGATTACAAACAATTGCATTTAAATGGATTACCGCTTTTTTACCGTGGACTTTTTAAAATATGGGGATTTTTTGAGAGTCGTCGACTGACCACCTCACTTTTCTGGTTGCTGAAAGAACCTTTAATTAAAGGAGCTCGACTGGATGTGTCAGGTGATGGAGTACCTGGGCTTACTCAGAGACTTTGTGCATCTGGGACTATGTTACTACAGAATTTAGTGACTGTGGCAGGATCAAACCTGAATGATGTGCACGCTGTGTCCTCAGTGTTGAAACAGAGGTCCTTGCGCCACACCAGGACCATACTTGAGCTGTGGACACAAAGGCTTTCACAAGAAGAAATGGCTTTGCTAAAGGACTATGGGAGTGGCAGGGCAGTGCCCAACGGGGAAGATCCTTTCCCAGAAACTGGACTGACACCGGCCTTAGGCGAAGGCTCAGGTCCTTTGTTAGATATTTCTGACCTACGGGACTTGGACCTTCACACTGTGTCGGGCAAGATTTTATACAGGTGCTTGGTTAAGGCTTTTAATAAGTCCGTTTTGGATGGCAGGCCGGACACAGTGTGGAGGGACAAGTTTGGTGGGGAAATGGACAGACGACCTGTCTGGAGGGTTCTGTACAAGCCGCCACTCACAAAAAGATCTGGGGACCTCCAGTGGAGAATATTACATGGGGTTATTGCTGTTAACTCTTTTGTGAATGTTATTAATCCAGGCGTAAGTGATGTATGTGTTTTTTGTGGAATTAGAGAAACGATATTTCACTGTTTTATGGAATGTCAGAGATTGAGCTCTCTTTTTAATACCCTGTCTGTTCTGTTTTTGAAATGTGGGGAGGTTTTTAATTCACTTGCATTCATTTTTGGAGCTGGCTACAGTCAAAAAACTCGATTTAAATGGCAATTGCTTAATTTTATTGTAGGCCAAGCAAAACTTGCTATTTATAATTCAAGGAAAAACAAGATAGAAGGCAAATTTGGTCAGAATGTTTTACAGTTGTTCATGGCTCTGGTAAGATCCAGAATTGTTTTTGAGTTTGGGTTTTACAAGAACATGAACAATACTGAGGTATTTGAGTCTGAATGGTGTTATAATGATGTCCTATGCAGTGTGGTAGAGGGTGAGTTGATCTTTGCTAGCCCATGGAGCTAATGGTCAGGTGTTGAAAATGTGTTTTTATGTTTTGTTTTAGTTTTTCTGTAATCAACCTGATGTTTTTTAATGTTTGAATAAAGGTTTTTGTAAAATTCAAAAAAAAATTCTCTCTCTC